>NC_142009.1:158763887-159068740 GCF_049901735.1 Notechis scutatus
GGACCAGTCACTCTCTTTCAACCCTAGCAAGGAAGCAATGGCAAACCACTAAAAAAAAAAATCTTGCCCAGAAAACTATAGGGTCTTATCCAGGCAGTTGGTAGGACTCAAGAACTGACACAAAAAAATGTACAAAAATGACGAATACGTGCATTGTAAAGATCACCCTTGAATCATGTCTTTCCCATTCTTTATTCCATTTTATTATTTCCTTGGAAACAAGGCAAGGAAGAAAAACTTCAAAATCCGTGTAATGTTCTGAGGATTCAGCAGCAAAGCACTGTTCATAGTTATTTACAGGTATGATTCTCGCGTCTTTTGCCCAGAATCTACCAAGAAATAAAAAGGAAAATGTGTTCATAATGTTTGTACGTGTTTCAGGCTATATTAGCCAGGTAATTTTCTTCATCAGGATGTTTTCTAGCAGGGATCTGCCGATGAAAGCCCAAAAACTCAAGATAGCAGCAGCAGCAGCAGCCATGTGATTCTCCCTATCTGAAAACAAAAACTCATCATGAATCATAAGGAATACAGAAGAAAGGGGAGACACCCTGCCTTGACTTTTTGATGCACCCACAGATCACAGACATTCTGGCCCCTGCCATGGCAAGAAACTGTGGAAGCAGGAATCAGTTTTCAAGGACACAATGCAAGCAGCTGCAGGGTTTTGGAATTGGGCCCAATCATATGTGCATGTAAATGACTAATCAAAAGTAACTTTAAGTATAGTAGGAATTTCTTCCACAACAGTCAGTATACAGAGAAATGCTGTCTTTATCACAGTTGTTTTGTATATTGACTACCATGTGTATACTCAACTGATTTAGCTGAATACCTTTACATGAAAAAACCACGACTGACACAAGTACTTGCATATAAGTCCTTTCAGGGGTGGGATTCAAAAATTTTAACAACCAGTTCTGTGGGCGTGGCTTAGGTGGTAGGTGTGGCTTAGGTGGTGGGCGTAGCTTGGTGGACATGGCTTGGTTATTGACAGGATGTGGCCAACTCAATATCATTCACATGGAGGCACGCATCTCCTCGCCTGGCCTCTCATGACTGTGGGGATGCCGCAACAGTCATAAGTGTGAAAAATGGTCATAACTCACTTTTTTCCATTGTAACTTTAAATGGTCACTCCACACAAGCAAAGTATCAGCAAAGGAGGGGGGAAAAACTCCAGAGACGTTCCTGAGACAGGAAGTCTAGTCCTGTCAAGAATGTAATAAGGGTTAACGGAGAGGCAGTTTCTGTAAGCAACACCAGAATGTTTTCTTCCTGCCTTCCTTACAGGATTAGGACAGCAATTTCTTCTAACAACCGGTTCTCTGAACTGCTTAGAATGTTAACAACCAGTTCTAGTGAATAGGTGCGAACTGGTAGAATCCCACCCCTGAACTCTTTGGACACAAATCATATAGAAGAGTGGCAGTCCTGCATTTGTAAATATATTTGTATTTTTTTAAAAGGTGTATAACTAGAACTAGATAAATTATTACTATTTATTAAATTAAATTTAAATTGTTAAATTTATTTGCACCTCATTTCACAGTGACTCTCAATCAAATAACATTACAAAAAATCCTTTAATCTTGAAACCAATCCAGAATGAAACCAATCCACTGATATCTTTGGAACCACGTAGAAATCATTTGTATGCTACTTTAGTATCTGTCCCCATTGCATTTGTATCTTGGCAAATTTTTGCAAAGCTCACCCTTAATCATATTTTTACTGAAATTGGTGCAAAGTTTGCTTTTAGTTTCGAAAATGGTCCTAAATATTAACAACATTGCTCTTGAAATCTGTACTACATACAAACAGATCTAGCAGTGTATATGAAAATCTAATGGCTCTTACATTGTGGAGGAATAGAATCTGCATAACAGCTGAAGAGATTTCTCTGAATGAACTCAAACTCAACAGTAGCATTCAAATAAAAAAAATTGAAGAACAAAAATAGATTCCTCTTGGAATCCCCCACTCATCTGGATAGGATTAGAGAAACCCCTGCTTTGGAATGTGTGAGTGACGGGATGAAAAAGAATGGAGCTAGTTTATAACAGCAGAGGAAGTTTTTGCATTTAATACAGTGGTGGGATTCAAATTTTTTTACTACCAGTTCTGTGGGCGTGGCTTGGTGAGCCTGGCAGGGGAAGGACACTGTAAAATCTCCAGTCAGAGGTGGTATTTGCCGGTTCTCCGAACTACTCAAAATTTCCACTACCGGTTCTCCAGAACTGGTCAGAACCTGCTGAATACCACCTCTGATTTAATATAATACTGAAAATAATGGAGAGTGTTGCTTGCTGACAACTGCAGGACAGAAATACTGTCATAGCAGTGACACCATAAAGAGCATTGGCCAAGGCTTAAGTCCTCACCTCTAGAAGAGACTAGCTCTCTTGACACATTTCTATTGAATTTTAAGGATATGGCACTAACACTGCTTTGATCAGTGTTATGGATAAGCTAGGAGGAAACTGCTAAGAGGAATGGGACTTTATTAAATGTCTTTAGTGTTTGTGAAGATTTTGATGTTTTCTTCCATCTTCTGCCAGACTTGACAATGCAAGGTTATGAGAACAAAGATTTTAGATAAGACACCTAGACCAGAGCTCTGTAATATTCCATAGTATTATACATGAAACCACTGGATGAGGTCATTCAAAGCTTTGGAATAAAATGTCATTAATATGCTGGTTCTGTCCAGCTCTATTGCTCTTTACTATCTAACTCCAAGAAAGTAGCTGAGAGCTTTGACCAAACTAAAATTAAATCCAGACAAGACAGAGCTTCTGTTAGAGCTCTGGAAAGTGAGCATTTTGGATGAAGTTGTTTTTTCACTTTAAAAGCAGACCCAGAGTCTGGAAGTTTACTTGGTCTCCAACTGTCTCCAAACTCCCAGATTGTTTTGATAGCAAGATGGATCTTTATACAGTTATTTCTAGTCTGTCAGTTATGACCATAGCAGTTCATTATTATAGATGAGGACCCACATTGTTGGGGGCAATATGCTGACTCTGTAAACCACTTAGTGCTGTAAAACATTATGAAGTCTTATATAAGTCTAAGTGCTACTGCTATTGGTATACTCTGCTCTAGACTCCTTGTCCTTTGCATTCTAAACTTGACTATGAGGTCATTTGGTTTCAGTAAAATATCTAGGATCAAGAAGATTCAAACCTTCCAAATTAGTTTGTGTGTGTGTGTGTGTGTGTGTGTGTGTGTGTGTTTGTATATATATGTGTGTGTCAGAGGTGGTATTCAGCAGGTTCTGACCAGTTCTGGAGAACCGGTAGCGGAAATTTTGAGTAGTTCAGAGAACTGGCAAATACCCCCTCTGACTGGAGATTTTACAATATCCTTCCCCTGCCACACCCACCAAACTACGCCCACAGAATCGGCAGTAAAAAAAATTGAATCCCACCACTGGGGTGTGTGTGTATTCTATTAAAGCAATAAAATGTATTTTATTTTTGTGGTTATAATGAAGAAGCTTAGTAAGTGGAACATTATATTTTTGTAGGATAATCTCAGTTATTTTAACAGTGAAGCCAGCTCCACATTCTAGAGTTGGAAGGGATTTGTGGTAGTGTGTGTGTCTTGCTAGTATAGGAAGCTGGCACCCGGCATATATCTGGTGAATGACTGCACAGGCTCCGCTTGAATTCTTCCAGCAAAAAGGAGTCAGCCAGGGCAATCTGTTCTCTTGCCAAGCAGCATTAGGAAGTTTCCCCTCATATTTAACCAAAATTGCCTTCACTTTGATTTGGAACCAACTGAGCCTAATCCAATATGCTGAATCCATCTTTTATAGGATCCTTTAGTATAGTATTCTTGTTTAACTATAATGCTTTCCTTAATTTTCTCTTCTTTAAGATAAACATGGCCAGTTCTTTCAACTGTTGCCCATCACACTCACTTTCAAGCAGAAGAAATTAGTTGGTGTCTGCAGAAATTCCCAAAAAGTAGTTAGGAGTCCCTTTTCTATTTTTCTCATCACTTGTGTGCATCTGTAGCTCATTTTTCTGTGCATCCTGGGCAGTGTCCCAAGTATCCAGAATTGTTTATCTTCTCTGCAGATAGCTTTTCTGTATTGTCTTATTGGTAGTCTCAGTTTATTGTGAGACAGTTACCTGATTTTCCACATCTGTCACAACACTAATTATTCACATCCAAATTAGATAATCAAGCCTAATTGACTTAAAAATATTTTATATGGGATTGACCTTATTGCAATGCTGAGAATCCTCTGGAAAATTCAAGTGATGCAAGGTATTAGTGCAAGAATTTTCAGTAACATCAGTGTTTTATTCTTGTATTTACATTTTTTACATTCTATTTATTTTCTAATATTGTGTTGGTTTTATTAGATTCATTGTAAACATATCTCAGCATCTGTATTTTGGGGTAGAATGGAAGCATTTTAGGACTTCCGATAAACACGTCAAATAAAACATGACAAATAAAACAATATGATTTAACGTAACATTTCTCCCATGTAGCTGATTCCAATCCTGAGCTGCCATTGTGGTTTGGTAGAGGTCAGATTCTATGAATTAAACATTTTTTAAGTAGTCACCAAACACCATGGAAAAATTTATTTGTCTGGGCATTATATATTCAAAATCCATACCTTTTCTAATCTAAGTTCCATTGAAAGAGGAATAACAACAATAATAAAAAGATTTAAAAATTGAAAGCACTACTTGAAGCTAAGTAATTTAGAAGAAAATATAGTCACAATATGATCATAGGCTACATGCACAGAACCATAGATCTTCTGCGATGGAGGAATGGGTGGTGAAATTAATGGAATTCTCTGAAATCATGAAACTACTTACTTTGATTTTTATTTTATTTTTTAAAAAAGACTTTATCTAGTTTTGTTTCTATGTGAAACCACTTTAGGACTTCTTGCTTGAGATGGAAATGGTGTTTTAATTTTGAATTTGACTTTTAGAATTGTTTATTATTATAGAAATACTGAGTATTATTGAGTTTCAGATCAAAAGGTTAATGTATATTTATAACTGTATTGATTAAAGTCAAAGGTGACTCTATTTTTATTTCTTTTTATTCCTCTTATGTTTATGCCTTGTACTTTGCTCTCCACCCCACATTTTCCCCACACTTTTTTGGTTCTCTTTATGTTTAATTCTTTGTATAAATCCAATAAAGTATAATTTTTAAAAGAGAGAAGGAAATGCAATTTTAAACACATGATGTACCCTTTCATTCACCCTCTGTGCTAACCAAACTCCTAATCCCAACTGATATTTTAAATGATTCTACTCAGGGGTGGGATATGACAGGGTTAACTAGCGGTTCGGGATTTACGAGGTTCGGTGATTTATGATGTGCTTCCCTGCACGCTGTGAGCCGCTCGCCTGTAAATCGTCATCAGCACGCTGCGTGCAGAGAAGCAGCCTTTGAAACAGTCCTCTTTTCCTGCTTTTTTAACTGCAGCTGTGCCTCATTCGGCAGCTGAAGTTGAAAAATCAGGAAATAAAGATCAGGTAAGAGCCCAGGTGGGCGGGTGGGCAAAAACATCAGCAGATGTAGAACCGATTCTATGTCTGCTGCTCTTCAGAGCTACCGGTTCTACAGAGGCGGATAGAAACCCACCGCTGATTCTACTAATCAAGATGGATGAATGGAAAGCAGGTTGAAGTTCAGCTCTAGAAAATGGGTATATTGTCTCCTGTCCCTCCAAAAATTGGACACCCTTATCCAATGCATATAGGACAATGCTGCACTTCTTCAGGGATCTTTGGTGGAGTCTGCCACAAAAATATATTTGGGCCAAACTGGTCCTGGCAAAAGGATAAAGATGTATTTATGGCAAAAAAGGGGGTGAGAGTTAAACATCTTAGAGTTGTGCTATTTTATCTCAATACTACCTCTCATTAAACTGTTCAAAAGTGCCTTCCTCCCTCAAATTTAAACTAGTTTAACTTCCCCTGTTTTTCAGGCATATTCTTTGGGAAATTGCTTGTGGGAGAGGGCCTCTGGTGATCTTTTAAGGATTGGTAAATCCTTGTAATTCAACTGAGATCATTTTGGATTTCTACATATTCAAACTGCTGCTTAACAACCATTTTGGCTTTTCTCAAACCAGAAAGTAACAACATTCTGGAGAAAGGCCATAGGAGAGTGATTTACTTGTGGGGTTTCTCCAGCAAGTAGATTTATACCTATCAGACATTATGAATGGAAGCAGTCCCCTTAAAATTGGATTAAGCCACAGCCAAGCAAATAAAACCGTTTGCCAGATTTTGGCTTCTATTCTTAAAAGATTGGACTCTAATTTCAAGGTGCACTTGGGACACATCTAGATGTCAAGAGAAAGAACATAAAAGTCTTGATTATACCTCTTGGTAATGATCAGAATTTTACAAAATGTAAAACTGCTCTACATAGAAATGGTGTAATGATTTTGTTCCAGATTGAAGTTGTATGATTTTGCAGCAAATAATAATTGCTCCATGGATTAAATTCCCAGCAAATGCATTGCACAGTCTGCATTCTATTAAGCTAAGAAAGTGCCATCATGAAGTTGGAAAGGCCACCACATTTATTACTTGATTTGTGTGCTTTCTTATAATCTTGGAGAGAACCACCTTGGGTTACCAACAAAACAGTGGTGGCATTTGCATAAAGCAGAATGGATTGTTATTTATTTGTTAATTTGGTGGCATATACGTCTAACATTCTGTAAATATTTAGTAGATGAATATAAAAGCTAGATAAGAAAGATGCCTTGATATGCCTTATTTCACACCTTTGACAATTGTAATTGGGTGCCATGAAAGCTGAGCTGCATTTACCACTGCAGATGGGTGCAGAAGCTTCTCATAGGTGCCTGTAGTGAGTGACTTTTCAGATCACATGAAGAGCAGTGAAGTGATGTCCCCTGCATTCTGCCTAGTACTAGTATCAGTGTAAGTTCATAATGCCTTTCTCTTCAACAAAATTGTATGTATGTTTCTATTCAGACACTATATGGTCTCTCCCTTGTGGATTATGTAGCATCCCAATAATGTTGTGTTCCAATAGTGCTAAAAGTGATGCTATTGGGATTTACACTCCCAGAAGTCTCCCTCGTGATGGACAACTCATAAACAATCAGTCAGAGTAAACAAGATCTACTGGAAAAGGAAACAGGTTGTAGATGTGGAAGAAAACCCTGCAAATGTTAATGGAAAAAATGCCAGCAAAAGGTCTAAAATAAAATGAAGAAAGGTAGCACTGTTTTGTAGCGATGTTTAAACATGTATTTAATGCATGCACATTTAATGGCATACTATGTGTCAGGCGTGAAAACCAGGTTCACAGGAGAAGGTTCAATAAAGCTAATTTATTGCTAAAAGCTTATGTACTGGAATCTTCTCAACTAATGGTCAGCATGTGGTTAGAGTTAGATACAGGTCAATGGCATTCAAGGAGGGTTGGACTTTGTTTGTGGCTACATAGACATATTAGGTTGATCCCTCATTTCACTCCACCTGCAGGTTCTGCCATTCCTTGTCCTAAATCACAGCACTTAGCTCAGAAAGACTGTAATGAAAGACTGTCAGTATTGGACTTCTGAGTGAGAAATGATGAACTAAAAACATTTCTGAAAGAGTGGAGAGGACAACCATGGCAATGACTAAAGAACGGATGAGTATTTATTTATTTATTTGATTTGCCAATTGTTTACAAGATAATAAGTATAAGCATATACATAGTTGTGAATACATGAAATGGGTACATATAAGAAAAATAAAAAGAATAAGAGAAACAATAGGACAGGGACGGTAGGCACGTTGGTGCGCTTATGCACGCCCCTACAGACCTCTTAGGAAGGGGTGAGGTCAATAGTAGACAGTCTAAGGTTAAAGTTTTTGGGGTTTGGGGAAGAGACTACAGAGTCGGGTAGAGTATTCCAGACGTTGACCACTCTGTTGCTGAAGTCGTATTTCCTGCAATCAAGTTTGGTGCGGTTTACTTTGAGTTTGTATCTATTGTGTGCTCTTGTGTTGTTATGGTTGAAGCTGAAGTATTCATTGACAGGTAGGACATTGCAATGTATGATTTTATATACCATGCTTAAATCAGACTGAAGGCGGGCGTAATTCAAGGTTTTCTAGTTCTAGAATTTCAAGTCTGGTGGCATAAGGTATTCTACAACGAGTAGAAGAGTGGAGAACTCTCCTTGTGAAATATTTCTGGACTTTCTCGATTGTGCTAATATCAGATACGTAATGAGGGTTCCAGACTGATGAACTGTATTCGAGTATTGGTCTAGCAAATGTTTTGTATGCTCTAGTTAGTAGTGTGATATTACCAGAGAAAAGCTACGTAGGATTAGGTTAACAACTCTTAATGCCTTTTTGGCTATGTAGTTGCAGTGGGCTCTAGCACTTAGATCATTAGAGGTGAGTATTCCAAGGTCCTTTACAGAGCTTGGGTCATCAACAAGTTCTTGACTATTCAGCTTGTATTTTATTTTCTGATTTTTTTGCCAATATGTAAGACAGAGCATTTATTTGTTGAGATTTGAAGTTGCCATTTGTTTGACCATTCAGATACATAGTCGAGATCTTTTTGAAGGGTAGCAGTATTGTCTGTGGTATTGAACAGCTTTACATCATCAGCGAAAAAACGCAATTGCTCTTAATATGATCGCAGAGGTCATTTATGTAGAGTATGAAGAGAGTTGGTCCTAGAACACTGACCTGGGGGACACCACTATTGATAGGTACTGGATTTGATAGGACGCTCCCGATTTTGACCATTTGTTGTCTGTTTGACAGGAATGCTTCTATCCAGTTATTCAGTTGTCCAGAGATACCATAGGATTTTATTTTTAGGAGTAGTTTGTCGTGTACCACTGAATCAAAGGCTTTACAGAAGTCTATGTAGATTGTGTCTATTGCTTTGCCCTGGTCGAGTTGTGTCGTCCATATGTTTTTGCAGTGTAAGAGTTGCAGATTACAGGATAGTTTTTTCTGAAACCAAATTGTTTATTGGAGAGTAGGTTGTTTGTCTCTAAGTGGAGGATAAGGGATTGGTTAATAATTGATTCCATGACTTTACAGGTGACGCAGCATAAGGAGATTGGCCTGTAATTTTCAACTAGGCTTGGGTCTCCCTTTTTGAAGATGGGGATGACTGTGGCTTGTGACCATAGGTTAGGCAAGGAGCTGGTTCTGAAAGATTTTTCAAAGATTATGCTTAGAGGTTTGGCTATGGCAGTGGATAGCTTTCTTAAGAAGTAGGCACATATTCCATCCGGTCCAATAGATAGAGATGGTTTTAGATTGCGTAGTGATTTTTCAACATTGTCTTCTGTGAAATCGATATGTATTAGATCATTGTTGTTATCTGTGGTACGGCTAGGAAATACTGGGCATGATCCATTGCTGTTTACAAATACTGAGCCGAAGAATGTGTTAAAGATGTTGGATTTAATGGTGTCGTCGTTGCAGTCTTTACCATCAGGTCCTATCAAGGGAGGGATGGACCTTGAGTCTTTTAGTTTGTTGTTTACAAAATTGTAAAAAGCACGGGTGGAATTGGTGCTTAGAAGGTTTTCCTCTTGTTTAATGTGATAATTGGTGCATTCGGTCTTTATCTGGTGGCATAAATTTTTGTATCGGTTTTTGAAATTGGCAACGTGACCAGATTTGTTTTTCCGCCAGAGTGATCTCTTTTTGGATTGAAGTTTCCTTATTGATATGGGTAATCTGCTTTTTTGTTTTGTTTTGGGAGTTGTTGTTGGAACATATAGTTTGATGACTCTTTTGACTTCAAGTAAAAATATGTTGTAATGGTCTTCAACAGTATTGCATCCAGTGAATAGAGATTGCCAATCAAGGGATGAGAGATGGTGTCTATAAGATCATAGTTGCCTTTTTGAAGTTACAATTGGGGATTACATCATTGTGGTGATTTTTGTGTGGACGTATGTTGAGACAAAAGTCAATCATATTGTGGTCACTACTGGAAAAGGGTTCTTTAGTTTGTATTCCGTAAATTAAATTCAAACTATTGCAGAAGATGAGATCGAGGCAGTTGTTTAGTCTAGTGTTGTTGGTTACTAGTTGTTCCAGTCCCAGATTTGTAATAGCATTATAGAAGGTTGTGTGTATGATTTCAGTTGTACAGTCATTTAGGGTCCAGTCAATATGAGGTAGATTGAAATCACCAAGAAGGATAAAGGGTATGGGCAGGATGTAGCCCATGTTAGTAATGTATTTAGCTTGTTTACATGTTCGATGTCATAATCAGGTGCTCTGTAACATAGTAAGAATCGAATTGTGATATTTAAGGATAGTTCACAGATGATGGTTTCAGGAAGGGCAAGCTCCTGGGTAACTTGGATATTTTTAGATGTAAGGATTTTTATAGAATATAGCAACACCACCTCCTCGACGATTTTCACGATCTGATCGGTAAACATGATAGTCTCTTACTGTGGTAATGGAGTCAGGGAGATGCATTGAGCCATGTTTCACAGACAAATATAATGTCGAAGTTAGCCATATTTAGGAGGATGAGAAATTCAGGTATTTTATTCACGAGGCTTCTTGTATTGGGTAGTTTGCATTTGAGGCCGGCAGTAGTTGGAATTGAGGTAGTTGGGGACGTGCGTGCCTAGTCTTGTGTGATGGTGGATCGGTTGAGGTAGGGTTATGGTTGAGGGTAAAAGCTGAGTATTGGGTTGCGTGGCTTACTTTTGATACAGTCAGCATGGTAGTCAATGTACAGGTCCTTCTCTCCATTGTCTAGACGGTTTTTGAGTTCGATGCGGAGTACGGGGGCGGGCACGTTGCTGTATGGTTAGGTCAGGCGGCAACGGAGGTTCTTATGGTTGGTGTTGGTTTTGGCGAGTGAGTTTATAGTATAAATGAATTTACGTTTGCTTGATTCATTTTGCAAATGACCCTGCACAAGCGTGGGGCCACAGAGCCGTCTCTATTTTTGAGCTCTCGGTCGATGCGGGAAATGTCAAGTATTTCATCAGCGGAGATGGTTGATGCTTGATAATCTCTGATGATGTTTCGGACAGTTGTGATGTCATCATTGACATTGATGTCTTCTAGACCAAATAAGATGGCGTTTGGATGTTTCCGTTCACGCTCAACGGCTTCTTTGATGAGGATTGGGATGTCAATATTTGTCTGGGTTGTGTTTATTTGTGGATTGGGTTTTGGATTGGATTGTGGTTGTTGGGTAGAGATGTGGTTTGTATCTATTGGATGTTCAGGTTTTTGCGTTGTGTCTTTTTTTCAAGGTTGGATATTCTTTCTTTTACGGCGTCCAGGGATGCTACTATGGTGTTGAGGGATGTTTTAATGGTTTCGATGGTAGGGGATGTTTCAATGGTTTCAATGGTATCAACTCTTACAGACAGATCCAGTTTGGGTCTGCATGATTTGCAGAAATATGGAAACTCATTGGATGATTCTAGGTATTGAATCATTTGCTCAGGTAATCCCAAGCAGTCATGATGAGTGTATTTTTTTACACAGAGAACATTTGATGGAGTTTTCATTGTCCTTTAGATTTTTGTAGCATTTAAGGCATGTGCAGGAGTCTTGTGGTTCATTGGTGGGGATTATCTTCTCTTTAGGTTGTGGATAGGCGTTAAATTCCTTGGAACCTCTCTGGATAAGAAAAAAATGGGAAATTGTCCACATGTGCTTTGGACAGCTGAACCCTACAAAAATACCATAGGATAGCTGTGTCCCATGGGTTTGAATCCAAGAGATGAAGAGATCAAGCCATCACAACTCACAACTACCGTGAAGCTTTTTAAAGGACACTGGATTCACTAACTTCACTTTCAAGTCACTTTTGGAAATGGCCTGTTTGCATCTGGTAATCTTATGGCTATGAGAGATCTTTGGAATGAGAAATTTGAAAAGCCACCTGGTAAGTTTACATTCATTCTTGAAGAAAAGCAAAATGAACTATTAAGTTTCTTCTAAATTAAATGTGAAAGCACAGCACAGTCATATTTGCTCCCATGCAATGAAATGTGGGTACAGATACATTTCTGTATCCTGCAATATACATCCATCACTGGTTATTAGGGATCAGCAAATTCAGGTAGATTCCACTTTACTGTCTATTTTAGTAAGGCAAGTTTTTGGACTACTTACAATCCATTTTTACTGGAACTTTATATTTTTCATAGACATATTTAAATGTATGTCTGGAAGAGAAAAAGAGGAAAGCAACAGAAAAAAAAATGTGTGCTGGATGGATGTAGGAAGCTACTGTGCATAAAGAATGCATGCCACCCAAAAAAATCTGAGATGAAGGAAATGTAGAGGAAGAAAATGAAACTAGAAAGGAGAATTGGACCACCCAAGAATATATGATAGCTGGAAGGCATCTTGTGCTGAGAAACTTATCCTAGTAAGAATACTAAAAAAAAAAAAAAAAAGTAAATGTTCGTGTAAGTTTGATAGAAGCATGACTCTTCTTATTTTATTACTCCAACCAAAACTTTGACATTCTAAGTTTCATAGCCAAGGAATAAAGTGCTACTTTCCTCCAGCAATGCCTCTGAAGAAGAAGGAATGCAAATTGTTGTTGTTGCATTTGACCTTCACCCCTTTAAGGTAGAATAAACTGAGCGACACTTGAACTGCTGAGAGACCGCTGAGCGACAAGTGAAGTTCAATACAGAAAAACCTGTCAATGTTTGATCTGTGAAAATGAAATGTTGCATTGAAAAAGGTGGAAGCTATGCTGTTCTAAGGTGAAGTAATTTGGGTGGTTCTTGGAGAAAAGGAATCTTTGTGTGTTTGTGTGTGCATGTGTGTGCACATGCACACGCAAGCAGACGCCAGCTGAAGCTGGAGAGGCAATGCCTCTCCCTTCCCCACGTGGATTCTGAAGCATATTAGGAAGCTCTGGGTCAATTCCAGATGGATAATCTGGCAACACTGCCAAGGCTACTTAACATGCTGCTTAGATACTATTGAAGAGCCCAGAAACCTCTGCTTATAGGAGACGTCTGGAAGCTGCCATTTCAAGAAATTCATGTCTCTTGAGGCTGATGCCAAAATGCTAATCACCACCAGTGATTCAATGCTTATAGTTCCCACTCTTGATTACTGCTGGCGTGCAAGCAGACTTTACATCAGTCCTACCTCAAAATTATGAACAGATGAGTAGATTACTTACTTGAACTGTAGTTAGTCATGACATCATTTTTCTGCTTGAAATCCCAGTGCTTGGCTCTCCATGTGTGTTTTTGCCTCTACTTTAGAATTTGGCCAAGTGCTACTGGATTTACTCCCTCCATCTTACCTAACACACATTGCTTTTACCAGCAGCCTCAGATTCTAAGCTTAGTCAGAGCCAATGCATTGATCATTCCAATATGCAGACTAAAAATGGCAAGTGCTAAGCTGTTTTGGCTCCTGAAAACCCACCCATCTTCATCCAGAGGAAGAGGGGGAAATGGGGGAGGGGGGATCCTGTTACTCTCCCTCCTCCCACAAAAATATCCACAAATCATTTCTTTAAAGCGATGGCAACTTGGTGTGTAATAAGGAGAGATCTCTTTTTTCCCCCTCTTCTAAACTGCTTCTGCCGTACCCCTATGTAGAGGATACACATAGAGAATAGGTAACAGACAGTAATGTATTTATTTTTGTAATTTAACTTTATACACTTTTACAACAGAGAATTCTGCAAAGAAAACTCCTCTAAATCCTTTTAAAGAATTCAATTGAAATATATGCAAACAGAAAATATAAAAGCCTAGCAATCATCAGTGTAATTGTTAAGGGAGGAAAGAAAAGCAGATTTCAAAAGAATGCAGGCAAATATACTAGTCCCAGGATCATGCTGCAGGATCCAATCTAGGTTGGTGACCAAGACCAGAGGTTTTGTCTTCCGAGCTTTCAGAGATGTTCCCTGAAGATGGGCTTCAGCATGAGTCCAAAAGCTATGCTGGAGTCCCAGTGATTGACCCAGACTGGATTCTGCAGACTTCAAAAGCATGAGCCACAGTGGCGCAGTGGTTAGAATGCAATGCTGCAGCTAATTCTGCAGACAGACAGCTGCTCGCAATTTGGCAGTTCAATTCTCATTGGCTCACTAGCCTTCCATCCTTCCGAGGTCAGTAAAATGAGGACCCAGATTGTTGGGGGCAATATGCTGACTCTGTAAACCACTTAGAAAGGGCTGTAAAGCGATATATAAGTCTAAGTGCTATTGCTATTGGACAGGCTCAGTAGCTAGAAGTCATTTTAAAGCTTCTGTTCATTAGACCCAGGTGTTATCTTCTAAGGATGAATTCCTATCATGTCTGAAAAGGCCCTGCCATTTGTATTCCACTGTGTTGAAGGTAGATAAACACAAACTCAGACCTAGACTGGAGCATAAAGAATCCTTCAGATAACATTAGCTATAAGAATATAAACTCTTTAAAGTTAGCATCAACATCTTAAATCCAATCAATAAATAAAATGGTAACATATTAGGTGGAAAAAGCATCAAAGTGATATGATCTGGCAAGCTATTTTGTTCTGGTATATTTTTGGATATTCTAAAAAGAAAAAGTTAAGTTGATTGTATAATAAGTATTTTCCCCTCTCAATATATTATTCATCTGTAACAGAATTCACAAACAATATAATCTTAGGTTCACCTAATAATTTTATACATTCTTTACCCTTCTATACCAATGTCAAAAACAATACAGTTAAACAGAATAATAGTGATAGTTTCATACATTTAATATAGTTATTTATAATATCCATAACTGGTTTTCACTGTTATAAATAAAGTCAAAGTGGGATAACTTTTTATTATAGCTGCTTTCCAAAAGTGTAAACCAGCAGGGCTAGAGGCAAAAATTGCTAGGACTGTTAGTTGAGTTTATTGATTAGCCCATAGGCCATATCAAAATACAGAGTTCCAAATACAAATTATTAATAAATCCTATAAAACAAGTTAAAATGAGATTGGAATAACATAAAATAATTTAATTTATAGGTAAGTAAAATAAGATAAAATTATATTTCAGTATCACCCCTACAATCTATCCCAATCAGTCTCACATATGCTGATCTCAACTGAACCATTTTACTCAAGTATTTTGCCATATTAAATGTTGTTTTCAAATTCTGGCTGCACATAAGGTATGTTGTTTTAATATCGGGTTCCCAATGGATTAGGGTTAGGTTAGGATAGCAGAATGTGGAGTCTGAAGGTTCCTCAGCTCTAAGGATAAAAAGTAACCCAGGGCACTTCCATACTCGGTAACATGTTCCTCTCTGACGGGATTGTAAATTGGATTAAGAAGATTCTGTTTGGAGTGCTCTTCTGCAGCCCACTGCCACCACTAGACAGTTCCTCTGGTGGTATGTCCAACTTTGCATGCCAAGAAGGAAATACCCACCACTTTCTTTTCTCTGGGTGGGTTTTACTGTACATACATACTTTTAAAAAATGCCATGCAGTTTATAAATGGAAAATATCAAAATGCACATGTATGGATGGATGCAAAGCAACCTTTCTTTCTTGCATTTTTCTTATCACTTAGATAGAAGGATTTCACCCTAATTCCCAAATAACTCAAACAAACAAGTCATTTTTTAAATTTTATATGGGGCTAGGTTTAAAAGAAAAAAAAAGCTCCAATATTTCCATAGTATAGCAATGCGATGAATAATAACAAAATATTCTACATTGCTGCATTTCAAGTTAGTCATCCTCTGCGTATTAGGCAAATACTAGAACACCTATGCTACTCCTATGCTAATAGTATCGGTAACAGTATCTGTTGTTAATCAGAGAAAAAGCAAGAAAATATTTTTTATTTTAAAGTTGACTTCTGTTAATATATATGTACACATTTTTATACTTTCATTCTGTATATATAGATTTACGTTTTTGGAAAAGTATGTACAATTAATAAACCAAACCAATAAGTGTTGATGAACCCAGAAAGTCCCAGCTGACCGGAGCATTCAGTTCAACAACTCAAGGATGGGGACCAGGGATTACAATGGAGGGAGCTGTTTCAAAATAAAGAGGGTTCCGGAAGGCCCAAAAGAAGGGCAGCGAAACGGGCAGCAGGGAAATTGTGCCTGTTAAGTTTGGAGAATAAGGAGACCAGACATCTGACCAGTGACTTCAACTCTTTAATAATAACAGGAATCAGAATGGAACAGAGCAATGCTATGGGCAGCAGTAACCCTTTTATAGGGTTAGCTGCTGCCTTATTAACCAATGAAAATGCGCAACAGGTTCCAACTACTAACCAATAAGGACAGTCCCAAAAGTGACCAATCAGGGACTGGTTCTGGCCCAATCCCAAGTTGTTGTATAAGGACCAATCAAGTGTGCAGGTTTTCAACCCCTAATTTGCATTTAGGTTATTCACTTTTATTGCCAACCCAGTTTGAAATGGCAAAAAGCAATGCTGTTGAATAGGAAAGCATAGACAAAGATTAAATTCTCAGTGGTCCTCAGAGTAAGTAGAGGAGATACCTGTCGTTGTTTAAGCGTGCTTTTCAGAAATGGTTGGTGGCCCATATTTGAGATAGGATGCAAATTGGACATGGTAGATGAGCTTATATCATGTTCATAGGTACCTAAGCTTTATTTATTTTTTAGTGCATAATGACAGAACTGATATGGGAAACTATCCTTTTAATTCTCCAATGAAATAACGCAAAGCCTTAGTGAATAACTTTTTATTTAAACAGCCACTCATTTTCAGGATAAAAGCACCAGAGATTGTGACCACTAAGTTCTTGAATCACACTAATACCTGCATAACAGGGTGTTTATAAAAATGATTTTCTGTTATAGATGGTGCAGCTCAGGGGTGGGATTCTACCAATTTGGACCGGTTTGGACGAACCGGATGTTAAAGTTACATCTGGTTTGCAGAACTGGTATTTCAACCGACCAGCTGGCCCCTCCCACCCCTCCCCTCCCAGGAGTCTCTATTTTCAGTGGAGGTAAGTGCAGGGTCTGCATGGAGGCTCTAGGAGGAGGAAAAATGGGCCTTCTGAATTCTGGAAATGGGCCTGTTTCCGGCTTCCGGGGGACCTCCAGAGCCCAGGGAAGGCTGTTTTTGCCCTCCCAGAGGCCCAGGGGAAGCCTCCAGACCCTTGAGAGGACAAAAATGGCCTCCCCAGGAGGCCCACCAAAAGCCAGAAACAGGATGATCTGGTAGGCCACGCCCACCATGGCCACGCCCACCCAGCAACCAGGCAGCGAACTGGTTGCTGGAATTTTTAAATCCCACCCCTGGTGTAGCTTGACTTACTGTACACTATTGAAGCTTTTAGATAGATATGTCCACCTCATTTGGTTGAAGCAAATGAGATGAATTCAGTTCTGGATTCCTTTTTTTCTTTCACTCCTACTGACTGACAATTTCATACCGTCATCTTTTTGTATTTTATCCTTCAAACATGCACATCTTGTCCACATTTCAGTTTTTAAAAAATAGATTTTGGGAATGTTTTGATGTGGTTTGGAACAGAAACATGCTTGCACATTTATAAGAAATCCATTTAAAGAAAGGAGGAAGGGAAAGGAAAAATTCCATATACCCCTCCCACTTTTTACTCTCTTCATTTCCAGCACATGAAATCACTTTCTGGTCATTTTGGAACCCACAATGTCAAATTGCGGTTGCCCAAAGGGAGGAAAAAAGACAGTTCAACTTTGCATTTTCTTAGTCAACTATTCTGAAGTTGTTCTTGCTAAAACTGAATTTTAAAATGAACTTTATTCCAATGATGGTAACTATAAAATGTGCTAAGAATGGTACTGATTGCTCCTGAAAGCACTTTTTTTTTTTTTTTTTTTGCTTGCCAAAAATCGCAACAAAATTAGACGGAGAAACATGTCATTGCAGACTTTTCATTACAATCGTGCAAAGATTTTGCATGAAGTAGCAATTAGCACAACCTCATAAGACAATACAGTATCCCTGAGAAATGGAGGAGGGTCCCCCTTTTTTTCTGGGAAGAATTCTGAAGAGTGTCAAAAGATCCTTTGTTTATTTCAGTAAACCACTGCCAGTGACTAGTTAGACTGTGAGCAAGAATCTTTAGATGTATGCTTTGTGGTGCCCCCCCACTCTCCCTCTCCTTCCCTCTCCCTCTTTTTCCATATCTTTCTTGTAGATTGTCATTTTTCAATCCATTTCCCAATCAGTCTCAGTCTTGTCAGGTAAACTTATTTCTGTTCCTCAGCTTTTAAACAAAGTCTATTTATGTAGCACTTAAAATTAACACCTGAGTCCATTTTCCTACAATTCTTCAATATTTCCAGTATTTAACTCTATTTTTTATTAGTAAATCAACTTTAAATGACCATCTTCTTTCATTGTAATCTTTAGTTCCTTCTGGTTCCCTCTAGAAACCAACCTTCAGAGCCCCATTTTACCATTTCTTGTTTTTTAGAATTCAGAACAACAGCATTTTCCTTCTTATAATTAATTTCAAAATCTTATTTCAAATGGAAGGAACCCTGGTGACACAGTGATTAAAATTCAGTATTGCAGGTTCAAAGTTGACTCCATCCTTCCAAGGTAGATAAAATGAGGACCCAGATTGTTGGGTAGCAATATGCTGACATTGTAAACCATGTAAAAAGCACTATGGGATAGTATATAAATCTAACTGCTATAGCTATTGCTATTGCTAAATCCACGTGGACCCTTAATCCATTTATAATTTTTTAAAATCAACATTCTAATCACCCTTTTTCTGATTATTTCAAAACAGGTTATTTTTTATCTTTAATCTTATATTTAAATTTTCTTTTGCTTAGGGTTAAAGGAAAATAACCTGGTGTTTGCTATAAAACTTGCCATTCTGAAGGTTTCCAATATTTGAAAAGCAATTAAAAAGTAATTCCAAAAATGACTGAAAATGAGATTTGGTGAACTTTGTTTCCATATAGGCTGCATTACAGCTGTGGGGTTAGTTAGAACCACTTGACTCCCAGCCACTCAACTCACAAGTCAGTCAATCACAAATAAAAACATGGTTTTTGAAGTCTACTCCAAAAGAAGCAGCTCTCTGGAGTACATGTGGGTAATCTCACAATCTCTGCTATTTCCAGATAGACTTTACCAGCCAGTCTTCACCATCTGGCTGCTGATCTCTCCTGCAATTCCTTGCCCACTCCTTCAGGGATGGGGCATGAATCCTCACTAGAAATGCCTCAGAAATGTCTTTGGAACATGTGCTGTAAGGAAGCTTTGAGGAAACTTTGTTTTATTTATAGTGACTTCTATATATCTTGAAGAGGACTCCCATATACCTGAGAGCTACAGATTTAGAGAGACATATCAGCTGCTCTGTGAAATGCCTTTCAAAAATTTTGGCTAGATCTGATATGTTATTAGAGTAATATTTAAAAACTACAGCACTAACTCAGTCTGGATTCAGATTGGCTCGCACATCTCTTATAAAATTATCAGATTTTGAAGAGCTATTTTTTTCCAGTTAAAACCTTATCAATATCAACTCTTAAGCTAATAGAAGTTATTGCAAATGTTTTATTGGGATCTTATAGTGCAAATATTCTGCGAAGAAGGGAAGCATGCATGTTACAAAATTAACAGAGAGCTTATGTCCTCACAAATTCCAACCATGTACAGAAAGCCTCCCAGAGCCTTCTACAATCTATGGTCTCCTGAAGCAATATTCAGCTAGGCCTGACTCAAATAAACCCTCACATTCACTAGGCCCCAGTAGGATGCAGGGTAGTTTACAATTTGATAATCCCCCTCAGCCCTTATTAAATCAGCAACACCCTGCAGGTGGGAAGCCAGACAAGAAAAATGAAAGGCTGGCAGAGAAGGGGAGGGAGAAACAACCCAATGCATACACCCTAACAGCTAGGGTTTCACAATCCTACTGCCAACTTTTGTTTGACGGATCCCCCATGTCTTCACTCTTCCCAACAGTATTGTGAACACTGCATAATAGGGAATGATGTCATCTTTATTTTTAGCACAAAGACTTCCTCTGCAGAAACTCCAGCCAGGACATTATAACAGAAATATTTCATTCTTTGCTTGGATTTGACCTTTTTTCTCCAGAAAGTCTTTTAAGTGCAAAGTACACTTACTTTGTTACTGCTACCATATCTATGCTGCAAAAATCTACTATATGCAGCACAGAGATAGAGGGCTTTTATAACTCGTTGCTCATCTGCATTGATTTGTTTGCAAGCTTCTAGCCAGTCTAACCTTCACCAACTGTCAAAATTCATCCAGTGATCATCCTCACTTTTGCAGCCTAGAACACACATAACAATTAGCCTTCAGAACAATGTAGATATTTTTTGAAAAAAAATTCCTTATTATATGTAATGATTTCAGATGGAAATAGAGAAAGACAATAATCCATTACTTTTTACGTTTCTTTGTTATGGTAAATAAAATAGTAAGACAAAAAGAAAAATAAACAATTGAAAATGGTACAGTATGTTCAAGGATATACAGACACGTTAAACTGAAGAGTATGATAGGACTTTGCTTGGATATACAAATATATAAGTCTCTTCATAAATGCAGATATTTACTTCAAAATTACCCTGTGGTAAGGTGGGGGGCTAATACACTTAATAAAAAATAAATTTGGAGCTGAATGGCCCTCTCACCTAAGTCCTCTGGGATATTTACAATAAAAAGATAAAAAGTGGTATAAAAGTGAAAATAAAATAAAGATAAAAATAGAGGACAAAGTGAAAATTAAAATATTAAAATATTACAAATTAAAGCACAGACAATACAGCTGCCTCTTCCAAATGACATTCTTAGAGGCCAGTAAAGTCCTTCCAATGAATCCTTCCTTTTGTCATTATTCAAGGATAAATCCATCAGATGTTAAATGCCAGACCCCAGCCAGTAAACCAAATTTATTTCAGTTTTATCTCATGGATCCTCAAGACAATGTGGAATTCAGAACGTGTATATTCCACAATGATGGAATTCAACATGAGGTTGAAGGAGGCAGGGTGGGAGGGGGGAAGGAGGGAAGGAAGGAAGGAAAGAAGGAAGGAATGGATTTCTGAAGCTCCCTGACAACTTTCCACAAGGAAATGCAAAAATCAAATTGTGGTGTGTCAGGTTTATAAACTATTCTTTTCACCCAAAAACACTCAACTGATCTGAATCAGATTTAGATTACTATTGATCACTGGCCCTTATTTCATCTCTAATTAATTTAACCATCGTTTTTCAAAAAGTTAATCACCAAATTATCTTATAAATAACAAAAAAAAACCTCTCCTGGCTGAGTTGAATTTAAGATACTTTCTGTAAGATGGGTGGACAAATAAATTGGATTAATAAATAAATAAAACATTGTGTTGTTCAACTTGGGAAGGACTATGGTATTTGCAAATCGAGGTTATGAATTTATTTAAAAAGTTTGGTCATATAAAGAAATGGTATCAAGAAGACTTTGTATCCATCAAGTCTTATCCAGCTTCAGAGATTTAATTATAGTGGCAATTTCATGAAAAAAGGTGAAGTAAGATTAGTAAACTGATGTTTTAATATTTATAGTAATTCTAACATTCTAGAATTCCATCAATTATACAATTTGGCAGGAGAGCTGTGCATGTGCTTTAATGTTGACATCTGCACACACTATCACTATCTGGATTTAAAAAATACAATACTACATTGCTTGATTATTTAAAGGATAAATTTATCAGCCTTCTCTTCCTTTTCCAGTATCATTTGATTAGTTGAGGAATATTATATCTTGAAGGAGATCTACAGTATGATTCACATCCCCTTTATATATTACATAATTTACCAACTTGATGTAGAACTGTAAAAAAAACAACTATATAATACATTCTGCAGATGGCTGATCACGTAGAAACAACAGTGATAAACACTGATTTTATTATTGCCTTTCTTCAAAGAAGGAAAGGAAAACAAAGAAAATCCCAAATTTTTATCATTCTGTGCACTTTAGGGCACTATAAAAATAAACAAAATAATATTATTATGTTCACCATAGCCATGCCTGTTTAGCTTCTGCTACAGCAGTTGTAATTAGTTTATGTGATAACAAAGTTCTTCTAAATATACTTTCTCACTGAACCCTAAATAAACAGGGATAATGATTTAGGTTGAAGCAATCAGGGGCACAGACTAATATTGGCACAATAACCATTTTATAAATAGTAATTACCCACACAAATTGCCCCCCCTCCCCTCCTCCTCCTCCTCCTCCCTCCCTCCCTCTCTTTCTCTCTTTTATTTCAGTTTTCACAGCATGGCATCATGTCACACAGCAGCAGAAGTGAATTTATTGTTCATTTTCAGCTGATTTGGTTATTACAGTATACTTCGCCAGGAAAGTATAAACAAGGGAAGCAGCAGGGGAGAATCTAAAATGCTGTGCAAGATCAGAGGTACAGTTTTGTTGCTACCCTTGGAAAAGTAGGTGGAATCATGCTTTATGGTGGTCACACACCTACCTGTAAGCAAGTTCAATGGATGTCTATGAACCATGATTTTACTGGTTATACTAGATTCCTGTTTTTATACTGTCTTTTGTTTGTGAGCCACCCAGTGACTTGTGTGGAGAAGGGTGGCTATAGAAATTTGATATATAAATAAATGTTAATTGCTCAATTACATTGTTGCAAAACCTGACTTAGCTTGACCTGGTACTCCTTAGGTCAGGGGTGTCAAACTCCTGGCCTGCAGGCTGGATGTGTCATGTGCTGGCCACACCCACCCCCAGTTTAGCAAAGGGGGAAAAAGTTGTGATATGTCACGTGATGACGTGTCGTCACGAGTTTGACACCCCTGCTTTAGGTGGTTGGGCCATTTAATGAATAAATGAGAGGTATCCCCTCTATTTATACTGAACAATCATCATAAAAGAATGCACAATAACAATTGGGAGAATGCTCAGTTGGAGAAAGGAATACTTTATAACATTTTAACGTTCCTCCATAAGAAAGTATATAGAAATACATAACTTGAGGCCTACGGGCCCTTAACTGTGGCTCAGAAACCTTGTAAAAGCTGCCAATAATTTGGAGTCAAAGGGTGCAGGTAGTCCTCACTTACCAATTGGCATGTTTAGCAAGCATTCAACATTATGATAGTTGAAAACAAATCTTTAGAACCAAACCTCACATTTTTTTTGTACCATTGCAGTGTCCTGTAGTCATGTAATTGCCATTTGCACACTTTACAGCCAGCTTCTTACAAGCAAAATTAATGAAGAGTGGGAAGTAAAATCATCCTGTGCTGTTGTATGATGTCTTGTTTAATGTCTGTGGAGATTCGCTTAATGCCAGAAGCAGAACTGACATCATAAGTCTGGCACAGTCGCATCGTTTTTTCACTTATTGATTGGAACTAATTTGCTTGTCCCAAGTGTAGACAGAATGCAAGGGCTACCTGTATACCTAGCAAGTAAACATATTGAATTTAACTATATTTTTTCTTAAATTCAACCTAGAGTCCTTTTAATAATCCCTTTTACTTCTTAACTGTAACCCCCAGTATAGAACTCAGAACCAAAGCCCCACATTTACTAACAAGTAATTTAAGTGGGTCTTTCTTCTGACTTCTTCTAAGCTAGATTTTTGTCCAATTTTGAAATCAAAATATTAAAAAATACATACATACTTTAATCAATCTCTGTAGGTTAATCAGAGTGATTCTTCATTAAGAGATCTCAAATGTATTTCCAATAAATATCTTTTTAAATTTTGGAACAAAAAACGAAAGTCTGTTTACTCATATAAAGCTAGTGAAATGGGAAAACTTAATTGTTAGTGATAATGTGGTTGTTTGGCTGGTTGTTTTTTAAATCAGGTCTTAAATAAATTTACCATTTGGAAAAAAAATTTAAGAAATATCTCATTTGTAAAACTGGCCACTCACCAAAAATCCTTTGTCTTCAGAATCCACTAATACTGAAACATATAGTCAAAATGCAAGATACTATAAGACTCTTTTTATATCATGAATATTTAGTTTTGCCAAATGAAATGTAAACTTTCTTGGGAGGTTTAGTAGCTGGTGTTCTATAAATGTTTAAATAAACAAATAATGAAGGGAAAATATTTCAAGCTATAGTTGCTGATGGACTGAATTAATGTCATCCAGGAAGCTTCTCAGACATGTGACTAAACCGCATTTGATCCCACTGAACCATTAGTAAGTAAAGGAACAATGTGATTTCTGCAGGAGTAGTGCCTATTTTCAGGCTATCTATATATTCACAGTTTATCAGTACTGCTGACACAACTTTATTCTTAAGTAATATCTATGCAAGGAATGTTCAGAAGGCATTACATGGGAACAACATGAGTGAATGAAATGGATCGCTATAATCATGGATGGTGGGTGGATGGATGGATGGATGGATGGACGGAAGGATCTTTATTACAGCCAAAGGCCAAAGATGGAAGGTGTAACTGAAAACAACTAAAAAGCAGCTATCAGAAGTTAAAACACAAAAAACTAGACATTAATTGAAGATATCACCAAAGAAATTAAACAGGAGAAGACTTAATTGAAATGATGGGGTTTGACTGAAATTGGAGACAAAATTACATTCTAATTCAAACAGAACCTGTGTTGGGTTTTCATTACTAAGTCTTTAGAGTATTCACATGAAGTTGTACTCATCAAAATATTTTTGCAACGATGTACCTTTCGTTCTCACACTAATTGGAAAGGCCTAAAACTGCATGGATATACTCTGCTATAAATTCCCTGCTCACTTCATCATTGCTTGTATGTCTTCTTTACATTTACATTAATCTGTGCTGATGTCTTTTAAGAGGGATTCTTAAGGCATCCCTTATCAGTAGTCAAAATGCCGTGTTTATTGAGGGGAGGAAGATAGCTTCTAAGCTACATCTCTACTTTGAAAATATTTCATTGTTGTGTGCACATATCCTAGCAAATGCATATAAAATAAGCAACTCTTTTTGACTGGTGAGAAACATTTAATTTTGTAAACATTTCCTGCATTTTGAGGGCCACACAATCTTTTCTGATGACAAAGAACCCCATTAAAGATGGGGTTCAATATTTTCTCTTGTGTATGTTTATTTTATTATTTATTATTATGCTAGATTTTTTTATCCTGCCTTTATTATTTTTATAAATAAGGCAGCAAACATACATAATATGCCTTCTTCTTCCTATTTTCCTCACAACAAAAACTCCGTTAGGTGGGTTGGGCTTAGAGAGAGTGACTGGCCCAAAGTCAACTTGGTGACTCTCATGCCTAAGGTGAAACTAGAACTCATAGTTTCCTGGTTTAAACTTATTGGTCTTAACCAATAGACCAGAATGATTCTTTTAGGAGGAAGATCTTGAGAATTACAACACAGAAGAAATGGGAAGGGGAGTGGATAGAAAACCATCAGCTTTGTATCAAACATCAAAACTGTAATACAGAGGAGTTTTCAAGATGCTAGATAGATGCTGATGGAAACCAGGTTGCTAACCTGCTGCCTAACTGTCATCCTCATTGAGGTGTCAATGTGTTACTGAGGAAAGAATTAAGAAAGCTTTTTATTTATTTTTTCACATAATTTGTTTTACAATTCCAGCTATTACACAAAAAAACCCAGCATCTGTGTTGTATAAAATCCTGTATCAACACTGGATCACATCTACTACAGTTTTGCTGTCCGGTTTTGCCATCGAAGGATAGGACAAAAGTAAGCAAGATCAGGATAAAGAAATGAATGAGGAAGGACAAAATAAAATTAGGTTTAATTTAAATCAGTTAAATATACTGTTAAGTAATATGGTTCCTCCTCATAAAGGTATTAGTTATCTCTTCTTTCACATAAGATTAAGTTGGTGGCTTCCCAAACTATTAAAATTTTATATGATTGTGGATCCCAGGCTGGGTTTCAAATATATATCAGGTGAGAGAAAGAAATCTGTGTGCCGATCATGCAGGGAAATTTCCTCTGCTGTTTCGGTATGGCTGAGATTGCTGGGGAGGCATTTTGATTACGTATTATAAGTATCTTTTTTACCTTATTAATCTTCTGAGAATGTACATCTTTCAGTTGTCAAGATTGGAGAGGCATATAAGCTCTGATAAATAAATAAGTAAATAATATTTATTATTGTTTTGCGCTCTATGGTCCTGTTCCATCCTGGCTTACTACTATTGCAACCACATAAAGTCACATTTGTAAGGTGGGCCTCCATATCAATTGGTATAGGTAAGCAAGCAAGCAAGCACATGGTTTCCTGCAGTGATCTGATGGTTCTCTCAGTCCAAAGTCAGAGGGTCTAATGCTCTGCCTTGTGCGTTTTGCAGATCTATGGTTGTTGAGCTTTTCAAAAACAGATCTTACTGGAAACATGGGCAAGCTGAGATAAACAGTGACACAGATGATAAAGTGATCTTGTGGAATATTAAGGAAAGGACTCCAAGTGTTTCCCATTGCCTTGCAAGGTTAAGACATCTATTCTTCCACATGGTTATATTTTACCAGAAGTTGGCCTTGGATATCCGTGGGTCTGATCTTTAAATGGGCTTGAGGAAAAGGGAATGTGCTTTCAGATAAGAGAAGCCCCCTCTCCTCTAGCATTCAAACATGAAGATAAAATGTAGTCTTCAGCCCTCAGGATGCTGCTGTGAGTAATTTAAAAATTTCCCTATAATGACAAGGGAGACACTAGGGCTTCAGGTTCTTCCTTGAAACCTTGATATCAATCAACCATTATTTTTTCTGGCATCTTTATAGCAAGATGAATTTCACTAAGAGCATAACTGTAGACACATTTAACCTACAAGTGTATTTGATCTTGATTTTTTTTTTAATAAAGGGCCCATTTTGTTCTCTGACTTTATTGGTTGTTATGAGTTATGTCTGTTGTATTGTGCTCAAAGCTCTTTAGCTGTCATGGAAAGTTCTTGAGAAGCCTCTCTAGATGAAAAGCAATGACACTGCAACTTAACGCTCTCTACCATATGCAGTAATTTATCAACAGCACTTACACTGGAGAAGCCAGTGCTCAGATCAGTTACAAGTGCAGAGCTGGTAACATGACCTGTTAGCCAAATAGATGGAGATGCCTATGGAGATTAAACAGATGCCACAAGACTGAAGGAAAACTCCTCTAAAGTTACAACAGATAGGAAGAATCCTGTCCTCGGGTCCTCCATCCAGGCAAACAGTTGATCACATCCTTCTTTAATATAATTAAATGCTCCTTTAAAAAGTTTTGTCCTTCCTCAAACAGCAAGTGGAATGTCATCTTTAAAAAATGGTACAAGGAGGCTTATCTATTCTTTGTTTTGTCTGCCTTGTCCATTAATGGTGGTCATATGCTAATGCCAACCATTTGCCAAGTTGAGAGGAAAAGGAATGTGGCAAGCAAAATGGTTCAGTAAGATTTGAAAAGAGGTAGATGCAGTCTACCATTTTCTGTAAAATGAACCTTGATGAAACAACAGTGCCAATTTATACCATGGACAACTGTGTTTCAAAAGTCAGTTTCTGAAATATAAAGGCTAATTTCAATCCAGAAGCATGAAAGCCAGAAATGACTGTGGTGCCTCACTGAAGTGGAAAAAAAAATCCAGCTCATATATATATAGAATAATTACAAAAGGAGCCTGAGTCCACTGTCTGCACCCAAAACCCGTCAGAACATTAAACTTTTAATCACTTTGTAAAAACTAAGAAAATGGGAGTTTCCACTACATAAGGGCTACATTAAAAGAGTTTGTTGCATTATTTATTTGGATTTGGATTTTCTTTTTATATATTTGCACAAAGAACATCTATTACTGGGCAGATTGAAACTCAATAATTAATATTATTAATTGATCAGCATACAAGTGAAGATTTTAAGTACCATAAAGTAAAAGAAATATCTACAACACAAAAATGTAACATGGATAGGCAGTTAATAAACTATTTCTCTTCAATTCCAAACTGATCTTTTTAGTTCTCAACAAAGTCATTATAATAAAGTAAAAGATTGGAAGCAAATATCTTATCTCTTCTGCTAAACCTTGTTCCTTCCCCAAATCATGAAGTCAGCAATATTCAGAGACCTACTTGCAATTCTGAAATAAAAATGTGTTGAAATCATAAAAGCCACATTGATTTTCCTTTGGTTGATCAAATATATCAAGACGTTTATAGATTTCAAAGGTATCCTTTTTGGCTAAAGACCTAGACTAAATGGGTTGGAACAAAATAATGCCTGTAATAACTTCCTGAATAGCAAGGACAACAGTCTTGAATTCCAAGGGATGCCTCAAGTAAAACTCACGTGGTTCCTCCCCCTCCCCAAACAATTATTGAGGATCTTGGAATGTACCATTCTTCCTGTTCCTCAACCCTTTAATTGAGAAGTGGTAAGTTCCCTTGATTAACTGAAGACATAGTGTATTGCTTAAACCACATGCATGCCAAATTGTGACAGTTGCTAAAGGCAGGGTGTTGTGTATAAAGAATAACACTGAAGTTATACTGAAACACCCCAAAATCTGCCAAAGAAAATAAATGATCAGTCTCTTCCATATGTTAAGGAGAAAAAAAGAGGGAAAGAAAAAAACTGAGATGAATACTTTTGAAGTAGAAGTGTTAATGCATTGCGGCTGTTCTACTTCCAATAACAACATATGAACCCACATGTACTCTGCTATCTTATAATTCTTCTAGTATTGCTTCCTGTTATTTTCCCAAGAATCCTTTTGTTGCCTCTATACAATCTTTGTACAATCTTCCAGTTGGCTTTAAGAGCTCCAGTTTAAACAAGCAGATCATTTCAGATTCAGGACAGAAGTATATTTTGCTGGTGATTCACACAAAAATTCAAAAGCCAAGTCTCGCTCATATTCACAATTTATCACACATTTATTTGCAGTAAATATCTAAGAACAGAAGTGGAAATCTTTTTCTTGGTAGGGGCTGAATTTTTAAAATCTGCTCCGCAGCTGTCAAGGCTATATGAATTGTTAAGATGTGGAGGGTTCAGAAATAATTCAGAAAAAAATGGCTTGACGTGAGCCCAGGATTTCTCTGTTGCACATTGAAGCAGTTTTGTTTTACAGTGAGCTTTTGGGACAGCGAGGAAAAGCTGCCCCCGCTTTAAGAATAATAGTAAAGGCACACAGTTTTACTGGTTCGATTCATTAAAGCACACAATGTAGGAGATGACCAGGCTGAGCCTGAGGAAGGGGTCAAACCAGAGGTGGTATTCAGCAGGTTCTGACCAGTTCTGGAGAACTAGTAGCAGAAATTTTGAGTAATTCGGAGAACCAGCAAATACCACCTCTGACTGGCCCCGCCCCCATCTATTCTCTGTCTCCTGAGTCCCAGTTGATCGGCTGGGTCTTCTTTTGTTGCTCTGCATAGGAGAACGGAGCTGGAAAGCAGGTTAGTGGGGTGGGGAGGGAATGGGGATTTTGCAGTAACCTTCCCCAGGAGTGGGGAGGGAATGGAAATCTAGAAGTTACCTTCCCCCAGGAGTGAGGATGAAATGGAGATTTTACAGTATCCTTCCCCTGCCATGCCCGCCACACCACGTCCACCAAGCCACATAGACAGAACCAGTAGTAAAAATTTTTGCATCCCACCACTGGGTGAAATGTATCATCAGTCATGAGTCCCTGTGCAACTACAAGACATCTAAATCCAGCCCACCTTGAATTCCTTTCTATTCTTAACTCCTGCAAATTTCCTTTGACCTTTAGTAGTTCCAATTCTTGTAGAGAGCTTAAGCTTGCAATAAATCTTTATACACATTTACACTGCCTGACACACCTGATTTTCCCAGCACCTGACACCTAAGTCTTTTTAAGGATCCTGCAGTATTTTAATAATCACATTATATAGTCACATGCAAGAACTGAAGCATTTCTGGATTATTTTGTAAGCCTGCACAGTCATATTCTGTTCAGGTAATTCTCTGACTTATAACCATTTGTTTAATGATGGTTTAATGATGATTCAAGGCTACAACAGCCTTGGAAAAGTGTCATATGACCTATACTAATGCTTATGACCACTGCACCGCTTGGCAACCAGATCATATTTATGATCAATTGCAGCATCCTGTAGTCCCATGGTTGTGATTTGTGATCCTGTTTGCCAATTTACAGCAAAACAGTTGATAATGTGTGATTCTTTTAACAACCACCATAAAAAATTGTCACAAAATTGAATCCGACTCAATGAGTTGCAATGACTTGTGATGGAAATTTTGATCCCAATTGTGGTCATAAGTAGGGGACCTATTTAATTTGAAGGAGGTTTGGATGGTAAATGGATACCCTATATCTTGGGGGTGGGTAGGAAGATGAAAAATACATAGCCAAAACCCAGCAGTGTTCTGAGGATATTTTCCATACCCAAGTATGTTTAGAAATGTAGCCTATATTAATGAAAAACATCACATATTGAGAGCATTGGTTTTGATATACAGGAATGTTAGCATTATCAACAATTCAGTAAACCTTGGGTTTCTCTAATAAAATGAGGTATACATATCCAACAAAACGCAATTCATTGGTGAGAAAAGTAAGGTTTTGCACTTCAACAAGAAAAGCCAAACGCACGAGTGTAGAATAGGTGGTAGATGGCTCAACTTTGATTTTATGCATTCCTGTTTTTAAAAAACAGGAAAAATGATATAGAACAAATTTGCACAATCTGATCAAAAATATAAAATGAGGGAGTGTGATCTTCTTCATCTTTGTTGAAGGACAAACAAACAAAAACAAAAACTATTTTTCCTTGTTCACATATTATAGCATTCAACTAGATTTCTTTTTTTCCAAATATCATCACCTTCATCAGATAAACCGCTGCTTTAAAGCCATCTCTTAAAAACCCAATGCTTTGCTCTGATGGTGTTGAGTCTCAGTTGGCATCAGGGCAGGCAGGCAGGCAATCCTCCCTTTCAACCACATTAAATATAGACCCAGGAAAGGAAAGGAATTGTAAAAGGTTCAGGGACAGAGCTTTTTTTAAATCCCATTCCAGTATAATTTTATATATGCATATTCACCTTGAAAAAATGGTACATACAAACAAATCCATTATTTCACATGAAGACTCATCATTACCATGATGAGTTGCATTTTTAAATAATTGTCTCTGCAGTGGGTTTAGAGTTCTGCTTCATTCTTTGTTGCTTTTCATTACTACTTTATTGAACTTGATGCATTTTTATCATTGATTTGAATTTTATAGTCAGCTTGACCTTGTGCATGTTTTTGGGAGTAGATCTGATTCAGTGCAATTGGATATTTTCACTGTTTGCAGAGCCTTGCAGTCTTATCATCATCATCATCTTCATCATCATCATTATATCCAATTTTAAGGCTGCCCAACTCCTTAATGACTCTTGGCTGATTACAAATAAAAGAGAAACAATATACTCTAATATAAAAAGAGAACCCAGCCAACATGTATGAGAAATTGTCAATTATTTGCGTTCCAGCAGTGCAGCATAAACTGAATAAAATTTCAAGAGAAACCTGCAATTCTGTTTAGAGTGAAATTGAATAATCTCTCAATATAGAATCTAGCACAGAAGATACAGGAGTAATTCATGGACTCCACCAAGAGGTCTTATTCTTGATCTAAAAGTTTATACAAAGCAGCATATGATACATCTTGGGGAAAGTTGATATGGAAAAGAACTAAGTTACTGGTGGTTCCATTAAAACAATGCTTATTAGGGAACATTGTGTACAAGACTGAGTTCACTACAAAACATTTCATAAAATAAATGGGTGTTTTTCTTATGGTTTCTCTAAAAAAATAACTTGAGGAAATTCAACAAAATGGAGTATTAAATAAATATTAGTGACATTGACCATATTTGACTGATCCGCATATTAAATGGGATAGACAAAATTGGAAACAAGATGGATTTGGATGTCACTTTCCCAAATGATCTATGAAATACCAAACCTCTTTACTCTTCCCAGTCCTGCCAGTCAAGTGAAACTGAGATTTTGGAGACACACAAATAACTATCGGCTAAGCTGTAAAAGACAGCTTTGCTCTTTCTGGTATTGATTTTGCTTATTTTAAAGTTAAGCATATCCATAAAAGCACTCTATTTCGCCTTGAGGTAAATCTCATAAGGTATATTAAAAAAGAAGAGAAAAATTCTTTGGCAGCAATTACCATCTCAAATAACCTGTTCAGGGTTGAGAAAGCATGCCAAAGGCATCTGCAGAAATAGCTTTCATTTGGGCTGTTTATTTTCATATGCATTGTTCAACACTTTACTGCTGTGGCAGGGTATTTAGCTGTCAACTTCCATTAAATGCTGTGTCAGTTGCCCTGGCTTTAAGTAAAATACTCCAATAATTGTTCATATCTATATTTTAATTTCAGTTACTCCTATTTTGGAGAAATGAAATAACAAAGGAAATAATAATCCATAGGTGGCATGATGATCTTCAGTTAAATTCCTTCCACAAACACTAATAAACTCCAGTAAAAGAACAATATCTTCAAATTGCCATATTGGCTCACTTAAGGCAGTTTAGAAAAGTTGCTGGAAGTACATCTGCTGTGGGATGAGAGGCCCACAACTTCTGTATATACGAAGCACACCCAGCTATCACCAGTCTTAAAAAAAAAAAAAAAGGAAGATAGACATCAGCAATTTCAGCAAGTACATTCTACAGGTAGTCCTGTACAATCCATTGCAGGGATGATAAGCTTTTGTTGGACATTAATGAATACAGGCAGCTATGTTTCTGAAGAAGTATCAGTACAGAATTGCTATGGGACACTATGAATGGGAGTGCCTTTGGTGTGATCTTGGTGTGGAAGATCAAGTGCAGTAAAAAGACCAAGCAGCTGGCTTGAGAGGACTTCTGATACAGCTATTACAAGATGGTAAGATGATTCAACTACTGGTGGCTTACTAGCAAGGTGTAAGTTGTTTGGAACATAAAACCTTCAACCTTACACAAATAATATTCAGCAGCATCTATGAACTTCAGGAGAGGTCCAGTTCTTGGCAGAATTGGTTGTCACCAAGCCATAAGTATTGGAAGAAAAATCTGGTCCGGTTCCAAACCGGGAGAAACATGCTGGAAATAAAATGGAGGCAGGCTGCAGGAAAGGAGGTCTCTGTTTATTTGGTAGCCAGATAGTGACAGCAGATGTTTCTGGGGTTGTTGACAAAATGAGGTTGAGAGTAGGTGGGATTTTTTTATCCATTTGGGGCTTTGTGATTAAGATGCCTGTTCTTGTGCACAATATATCCGTTAATATTTTAATGGCTATTAAAACCCAATCCTATTTCCAGATTCCTACGGGGTCATGTAGGGGTCATGGCTAGCTCTACTGGCAAAAGGAAAAATGCAAATCCTAAAATGTTTTGTTTGTCTGAGCTAATCTTGTCAGCTTCGGCTCCTTGCCTATTGCGTTGCTTATTTGGAGTTTCTGGCTGCTCTTTGCTTATGAATAAAGTAGCCCAGCTTTCTGAATGGACACAAAATATTCATTCCTAAAGATTAGCCTCTTCAGGTTTCTGCTTAAGACTGGGGCTGCTTTCTGCCTTTAAGAAGATGCCTCTCCTTCAAAGGAAATATTCTGCCTGTTTTTAATATTCTTAATTAATATTAATATTCTTAATTAATATTAAGAATAAAGAATATTTTATTCTAGGGAGAGGCTTTCTACGTAAAGAACCCAAAGACTTTCTCTAAAGTGGCACCAGCCCTTTGGAATGATCTCCCCTTAATGTTGCTCCACCAGGTTTTTATACTGGCATTTATTTTTCTGCTAGATTATAAGGTCATCTTGGAGTCATATTGTTTGAGTCAAGCAGCCTTCTAAACCTAATAAGTAAATAGACATATGTATACACATTTTCTAAAAACACATATTTTTATGATTCTAACTCCAGATATTTTTGCATATTGCTTTTGTCTTTTATTATCATTTATGCTTTTCATCACTTGTTTTTATTTTTATACTGTATATTGTCTTTCGGATTTTAATAATGATCTATGAAGATTTAAAATTAAAATCAGAGTAATGTTACATTCTCACCTCATTACTTAAATTTTAAGCGCTCTCGAGGAAAATGTATTTTTTAATTAAGACATCAAGCTGACTAATCCTGGAGTATGCATAATTTAGAATCCAAATAGTGGATTTAGCTTCCAAATACCCATTAATACTCATTAAAGTAAGGATTAGAGTTGCCTGCTTATGCTCCTTATTTACCTCCATAACATTTTAGATGCTAAGTTCAGTTTCTTGTGAGGTGAACCTTAAATGAGTTTTGTTAATTCAACAATCTCATCAGTTCAAGCATCACATTATATAAATAGTCAACACCTTATTCTCTCTCCTATGATGAAGCTGTTTTCAACTGAACACATTTAGTGATTTTTATCTCAGTTAGGTTATCTTGTTACTTAGCTACAGTTTATCCAAGCAAGCCAAATAACAAGCTAATATTACTTGATAATGAAAGGAGAGCTTCCAGCCTCAAAGGAGCAATGCTCCAAGAAGAGTAGGAGGGCACGAGACTTAATATTATGTCCAAACCTGGCCACTCAATAAAATTCAACAAAATACGGCAATATCTGACCACAGTTGGCTCTCCCAATTCCAAATTTTCCTACAAACAAAAACGTTACCAGTAGTTAGTCTGTTTTCTTTAAAAAGTGGAAGAGTGAGAGAGAGAGTTTGGACTCTCTTAACAGGGGTGTCAAATTCACATCGTCACGGTTGCATCATGTGACATATATCAGGACTTCCCCCCTTCGCTAAACCAGACGTGGGCGTGGCCAGCACGTGATGCAGGCTGGGAGTTTGACAGTTCTGCTCTAAAATAATAACAATTTGCTGCAGCTGCAGTGAAAATCTTTATGGAGAAAGTAAATAGCCAATCCACTGTCTAACAAACACATCAGGTATCTTTTAGTTGCTTGCTTGCCTTTTAATGTACAACCTTCTTTGCTAAATGTCATAACTCATTTTCTGAATAGGCATTTTTTGTTGGATTCAAGTTTGTTCTCTCTCGCTCAGATTTGGGGAAGTGGAATGATTAACTGGTTTCCATCATCATTCTTCTTATAAGTCGCAGCTTGCAATGCTATTTCAAATTCTCATTGACAAAGATTTCATTATGCAAAGCCATAATTTTGAACCAGAAATTTAGCAAAAGGCTTTAGTCTTCACCATGAATGAGGCCCATATGTTTTAGTAGCATGCAGAAAACACACACTGGGGAAGGGAATAGGGGAGTGGAACAGGCCTGTTTAAACGTCCACCCACATCAGAGCACAAAGACACTCTGAATCAGTCTCTCTAACCCCATCATTAAAAGAATAAATCAAAAATACATTTTCGGTGGATGCTGAAAGATTTGCTTTTATAGTCCAAAAGGAGTTTTAAGCATTCACCAGGTGAGAGTTATCCTAAGAGTAGTACAATTTTTATTGACCTTGACAGGTGAAGTAGCTCAATTACCATCATTACAAAACTCTTTACACACTTCAAATCAGTGTATTATTGAAGTGATTAACTATTCAAAGCAGATACCAGTTTTGTGTTATTTATTACATTTATAACTCATCCTTTCCTCCAAGGAGCTCAAATGTCTGGCAATACTTACGCAGCAAACAACGTGTCTGAGTGGGCCTTTGAACCTATACTGATTTGGGGAGATGTGGGAATTGAGGATTGATGATATTCCAATTTTACAAATAATAACCTGAGACTACTATTACATGATGCTCCAGGTCTCTTCAATCAAACATCTTGTGGCACCAAGGAAGCATGTCTTCTCTGACACAGCCCCTGCTCTCTGACTCCACATCCTGGATAGTGCCCATTCTCCAGGAATTCCAGAACATTCTTAAGACTTGGCTCTGTTCCCAGACATGAAGATAATGTGCAATTAGAACTCCAGTGGTGCATGTGTGGTTGTATGTGCATGTGTGTAGAGGGCATAGGGAACAGTTTTGAAGAACAAGAAGGGCAGCTACCAAGGTCATAGTCGGATAACAGGGGCTTGAGTCCAGGCTAAGAAAATAACTTGAAAAAATGTCTTATACAGACTCCTGTCTATGTCATATGAAGATAAAGTGAGGAAGGGGAAAGCACATTCAGACTTGCAAGATTTTGTTATGATATCTGTCACAATAAAGGTAGTTCTGACATAAATGGTATTAGTTTCTTAGTTTGATCTGCTTTGTTTGGCTAGCAATGTATGTGTTGCTGATAATTCTATATTATATCTAACACTCTTCAACATCTTTATAAATTATCTAGATGAGGGGATAGAAGAGGAACTCATCAAATTTGCAGACATTACCAAGCTGGGGGTTGAGGTGGTAGGAGAGCTAACACTTTAGACAATAAACTAAAGATTCAGAAGGACCTTGACAGACTTGAACACTGGATTCTGAATTGACAAAATGCAATTCAGAAAAGTAAGATCCTGATACAGATACAGATAATCAGAGTTGGAAGGGACCTTGTAGGTCATCTAGTCCAACCCCCTGCCCAAGCGGGAGACCCTACACCATTTCTGACAAATGGTAGTCCAATCTCTTCTTGAAAGTCTCAACTGATGGCGCTCCCACAACTTCTGAGGGCAAGTTGTTCCATTGGTTGATTGTTCTCACTGTCAGAAAGTTTCTCCTTGTTTCCAGGTTAAATCTCTCCTTGTTCAGTTTCCATCCATTATTCCTTGTCTGGCCTACAGGAGTTTTAGAAAATAGCTTGACCCCCTTCCTCTCTGTGGCAGCCCCTCAAATATTGGAAGACGGCTATCATGTCTCCCCTGGTCCTTCTCTTTACTAGACTAGCCAAGCCAAGTTCCTGTAACCGCTTGTTGTAGATCCTCCACATAGGCAAGAAAAAACAAATGCACAGATAGATGGTACCTTCTCAACAGCAGTAACTGTGAGAGGGATCTAGGATGGTCAACCATTTAAATATGAGCCAGAATGTGCTGCATCTGCCAAAAAGGCTAATGTAGTCTTGGGTTACATCAACAAAGGGATAGTTTCAAGATCATGTGAAGTGACAGTACCACTTTATACTGCACTTGGAATACTGAATCCAATTCTGGTCACCATAATAAAAAAAGAGATGTTAAGAGTCTAGAAATAGTGTCAAGAAGAGCAACAAAGATGAACTAGGTATGTCTAGTCTAACAAAGAGAAGGGCTAGGGGTGATAGGATAGCACTCTTGCAAATACTTGAGAGACTATCACATAGAAGAAGGAGTCAACTTATTCTCCTGTGGACAGGACCTGTGGACAGGACAAGAAAATGTGGAATGTCTAATTTAATGAAAAGAAGGACTATGGATGACATGATAGCAATGTTCCAATATCTCAGGGTTTGCCACATAGAAGTGGGGATCAACCTATTTTCCAAAGCACCAGAGGCAGGACAAGAAGCAATAGATGGAAGCTAATCAGGAAGAGAAATAACCCAGAACTAATGAGAAATTTCCTGACAGTGAGAACAATTAATTAGTGGAACAACTTGTTTCCAGAAGTTGTGGGTGCTCTTGTCTGTATTATTCATTACTCATATTAAAACTGTCTAACTTCAGACAGTTGTAAGCTCCTTGTAAAAGAGTGTTCACAAATGTTGTGCTTTCCAGTTCAATATTCTGAATATATCTATCGGGGTCATATATAGGAAACAGTTTAGTGTAATGATTAAGGCATCAGGTTAGAAACTCAGAGAATGTGAGTTCCAGTTCCACCTTAGTCAGAAAGCTGCTGGGTTACCTTGAGACACTCACTTTCAGCCCTAGGAATGAGACAGTTGGATATGACTGAACAGAAGAAAAAAATGGGGTTCCTATACAAGCATAATGGGGTGAAGAGGGGAGAGAGAGAGACAGAGACAGAGAGGAGTGGGAGAGAAAAAGAGAGAGGGAGGGAGAGACAGAGAGTGGGGGGAGAGGGGAGAAAGAGGTCATTTTAATTGCATGTATAAAAAAAATAGAAGACAAAAATTTCCCACTTGTCTGTGCAATAAAATAACTTTTTATGACATTAGATACTATTCTTTTTATCGCTTGTCTGAGCTGTATATAAAAGTATTGTGTTCACCATATTTATTTATTTGCTTATTCAAACTTGTTATAGGTACCCACTCCAATGGGCTTTGGGCAGCATAGCACAGTGAGCATCTTGTTTTATTGCATTCTTAAAAATTGTATTCTTGAGAGGAGGGTTTTTTTGCTGTTTTCCTGAGCCTACTTGTCACATTGGAGGAGGTATCTTCCATGATTGAATCAATTCTCCTAGGAGTGAGTATCTCCAATGTTACTATGTTTGAATCACAATCTCCGTGCAAAGCTATCTTCACTTAAAATAATGTCTTGCATAATGATCTCAATTATTCTATTGTATGCAGCCCAAAGGCCTGCCTTGTAATATGGTGGGGGGGGGGGGAATTATATAAACATGATCAATAAATAAAGAAGACTAAATACATATGCACTGAACTGGTCAATACCAATTAATGAACAAGGTCATGCAAAATTAAATAGAAGTGATATTCACCTCAAACTTATCAAATTGTTAATGATTTGTTATACAACTAATTGCTTGCTCCTTTGAATTTTATACATTATGAATCCTTTGATAGCATGGTATTATCTTCATTGTGTAAGGCCCAACAGTAGAGGTAAAAGAATCTATGCAATAATTACAAAAAACTACAACTCCCAATATCCTTCATTTTTGACAATGCTTCTACAGGTCAAAGGCCTATAGGAGCTCTGTCACTCTCCTAGAGCGTAAGGCAGGGGTCCTCAAACTTGGCAACTTTAAGACTTGTGGACTTCAACTCCCAGCATAGCTGGCTGGAGAATTCTGGGAGTTGAAGTCTACAAGTCTTCAAATTGCCAAGTTTGGAGACCTCTGGCATAAGGAGTAGTAAATAAATGTTCCATCAGAGATGGAATAGTAGGGTAAATCAGGGAATAGAAGCAAGGGAGGAAAACAATAACGTTTTAATAAGACCTCTCCCTTCTGCACTGAGCTCTAAAGTTTTAATACTAAACACCTCATCCTCTCCCTCAGCTTTAGACTGAGCATATTAACATCTAAATTCTCAGGTGCCTTTAGATGTAGAGCAAGTAAATATTACATACGATTGCAGCCTTCATACTAAGAAAGATCAGAAGGAAATTAGACTTCTGGCATCTCAAAGGTTTTTTCTCCCACTCTCACCCCCCCCCAAACAAACAAACAAATTTTGGCCTGAGGTTCTGCCTCGCATGCCTTCATTCCCAATTTAGCCACTAAACTTGTATTTTAAATTATCATAAGTGGATGGTCACATAAAATAATGAAAATCTACAACATTTAAAACATACTGTAAATCACTTATTAGCAGGCTTAATTCTGAAATATGATGCCTACATTCAGCCTCTTTTGAATTCTCAAATTAAAACCCAGAAGACCTGACTGCTGGCACAGAAAAATGTAAGTTAAACATGTAATGTCTCTGCAGACAAGTTGCAGGGTTCTAAGTCCAAAAAACAATTTGGCTCACTCACTACTCAATCATTTTTAAATGCCTGCTTTTTATCTTCCTTTTCTTGTTTCTGAAAAGCAATATATTGAAGCAGCTGATCCTTTTAAATGTTTATTTAAAGCTAATATGGTTATAGATTTTCATCAACCTAAAAAAGGAACTACATTATGCTTTGTGAATCCACATTCTCTTTTAGGTGTTTGATACTCACATAATCTTTATTATAAATAATGTCTGTTTGACTGTTACAAGTGTACAAAAGCCTGGGAATGCACCCACATTTTAGAGAAATATCTAGCAGATAGGTTTTTTTAAAAAACTTCTCCTGCCATAATGTTATTGAGATCTTACACTATTCACTGACTCTCCTAGTCACAGCAGATATTCAAGTTTATATGTGTTTAATCCCTCCAAAGGCAGGAGTTTATCCTTCCACAGACTGGAGCTGATTCTTCTTTTGGCTGAGCACTCCTCCCTGGAGAGTGGATTTAATCAACAAGATTTCAGATTTCTTAGGATCAGCATTTTATTCTTCACTTGGTACTCCGGGAATCCTGCAAACTAACTAACTAACTCTCTCTCTCTCTCTCTCTCTCTCTCTCTCTCTCTCTCTCTCTCTCTCTCATACAGTTACCTATATTATTGTTATCTGTATTCTTTTTTTAAAATACATTTATTCCTGTGCTACCTAACCTGGAGTAGAAAAATCTGGATGAGCACTAGATGACAGCAGATTGCTTGTTTCTGTGAGCCTTTGCTACCATCTAGTGGTTATCTGGATTTCTGCAGACTAGATCTGGTAGCTATATATCTTCCTAGGTTTTTTCTTTCTTTCTTTTCAGACAGGTGACTTGGAATTAGTATAGTATAATCTCTCTGAGTCATAAAAAGAGACTAAAAAATATCCTTCACTTGTTTTATATTTTATTTTTTGTGTAGGAAGTCAAGGTGCTTTTTCCTCCTATTTTCCCAAGCACAACCCTGTGAGAAGACTTGACTGAAAGGGAGTGACTAGCCCAAAGTAGCCCAGTGAACATCTGTGACAGAGAGTGTAGAATAATTTTTTTGTCTCCATGCTTTTAGTATGACATCTAAAGCACTATCTAACCATATCACCAATATGCCACATTATACATTAATATATATATGTATGTGTGTGTATTTAAAAAATGACTTCTGCTGTTTTTTTAATTATATGAGCAGAAAAAGATAGTAGAAAAAAACTGTTGCTTAATGTAGAACACAATGGGTCACAAGATATAGCTCCAAAGATAACTGAAGCATTTGGCTCTTTTGAAGAAAGGAGTAATTTTTTAAAATGTTTACTTTAAAAACTTGGCTATTAGCTTTGCTAAAGATTTTATACTAACAATTTGACTAATACATTAGTCCAAGCATTTTTAAAATTGAAAATACTCATTTTATTGCCTGGTGGTGGTATTTCACTGGTGCATTACAACCTGGTCAACCTCATCATTCTAATAAAGATGTTGAATTTGTTGGCTTGAAGACTATTCTATATTTATTATCTTCCTTAACTAAAGACTTTTATGCCCAAAGTGCTTTCACTGAAATCATTCCATGATGTCTTTTGGGATACATGAATTGTTCTTGTACAATAGCTTTTCATCCAGAGTTCTACCACAATGCAAGATTACCTGCATTGTATATTGTTTTTTCTACTTTGTCAGGAAAGATGGATTAAGAGCTATATCAAATGTGACAAAGGTTACAAATTTCCTAAAACTCTTTGCTGCCACCTATTTATAGCCTAGGTTTTTGCTGCCTATATATGATTGCCCTAGAACAGTGGTGGCTAATCTTTTTGGGTTCATGTGCCCAAAATTGTGTGCGCGCTAGTGTGCGCGCACTCTCGTGCCAGCACCCAGAAGGCTATGTGCCCCCCGCGCCCCCTGCGCATGCACGTGCAATCTCCCTACCCCCCACCAACCTCCCTTACCTGCACTGCGCCTCACAGCTGACTTTGGGCTGGTTTGAGGCCTTTTTCGACCTCCCAGAGGCTTGAAAGCTCTGCAGGCCCCATTTCATCGAAGTGATGAAATGGGCCTAGTGGCTTTTTTCAAGCCTCTGGAAGCCTGAAAAAGGCCTCAAACCTGCCGAAAATCAGCTGTGAGGCACGCGCATGCGCAGTGAGGTAAGTTTGCCTGCGGCTCGCGTGCCGGCACAAATGGCTCTGCATGCCACCTGTGGCATGCGTGCCATAGGTTCACCATCCCGGCGCTAGAAGATACCAGTCCTGATTGCCCTGTGAGATATCATGAGCAAGTTAGTTGGCTTTCTTGGACGTTTCAATGATTTTTCAGAGTCATGGGCTTCTTTTGGCTATATAACCTAAATAGAAGGATAATGATTTTTCTCCACCTTGGATGAGCAAGTGGTACTGGGGGATTATTTCTGTGCTCAGTGAGGTTCCCCATAGCTGTCCCCAGATTCTAACATGCTCGTCTAAATAGAGTTTATCCTGTTCAGGAAGGCTTTCTAGTCTCTCTCTCTCCTTCCAAAAAAGAAGATATATAGTCTCTGAATACTTACAGATCCAGAATTAACATTGGAAATTCAAGTGGCCTCAATTTTACCTATTTATCATCAGCTCAACTAACAAAGCTGATCATCAGTCATGACACTGAGATAGACCTGAAACAAAGGAACAAGAAAGAAATCCCCATCTTCCAAAGACTTCTGGTTTTAAGGAGATTTGTTGACCAGGAGAGACATCACTGACTGATGTTATAAGAACAAAAAGGTGAATAGATCTGTCTTTGTAGTTTTAACCACTTTAGGATAAAGGTACAAAAATGTGCAAACTTTGAGACTGGAGACAAAAAAAAGTAGGAAGACTGGAAGGAAATGTTTATAAGAGCTAACAACAACTAAGAACTAAAATCACCCTTTCTTGCTATACAGAATAGGGCAAAACATCATCACTTGTAATAAATTTCATTTGTTTGGCTCAAAAGGGAGGAAAATCCCCTTGAGCAAATGAAAAAAAAAAACCTCTGATGACTTTTTGATTTAATAGGCTAATAATTAAAGACAGGTAGGTTGGTAATTAAAGATATATAAGTTGATAAGAAATTCCATTTTACTATATAAAAGGCTGATGTTTAGAGTAGTAAATTAGCTGTTTCAGCAAACCCTCTTAAAATAGAGGAAAAATAATGTCTGGAATTCAGTACTGTATGCTTTTTATGTATCTTAATGTGTGAATAATATGTTCAATGCATCTGTTTTACGTATTTCTTTTACCTTAACAATGTTTTATTAATAACATAAAAACAGATACTTCAAAATGAAGAATAGGTTAGACTTTTCCTAGGGTTTATTTGGAAATTTATTGTCCTTACCCAGCAAATCTTAGGATATCAAATTCAGATATATATTTTGGGTAGGATTTAAAATTACTTGGAAAAGAAAAACGATGCCTCACTAAAAATCCATCAGCATATGAGGCAGTTTAGCTACCTCATATAAGTAGCCAGCAAACTCCACTCCTCCAAGTATGGATAATATTACCCAGCCTGGGAATGAGAGGTCTGCAGGAAGAGAAGAAAGGTCAAACACCAAATACCTAACAAAAGTGAAACCTGCATTAAACAACTAAGCAGTTTCTGATAATCTCACATTGGGTATAGTTGTGTACAATGAAAAACTGTTTGGTTTCTTTTCCCTAGCCCATCCCTAGTTACTTGCAATAACCAATCTTCTTTTTAAGGATAACACTTCAATCTTCTTTCTTTTCTTGGCAGGTAAGAAAATCAGGAGAAAAAATGTTGGATCCATTAGTAATAATTTTCCATGACAATATGAGAATTTAGTTAGTCATTATTTAGAATCAGTATTTTTGAATTGCCTATCTGTATATCTTGGACCAGTTATGAAATGGTTTTTCTCTGCTTTTATTTTGTTGCCATAATAGCTGGGTAGAACAATAAAGTTCTCATAATTGGAACCAGTAGTTTTGTCCATGACTCACATTTGCTAATCTGAACACAGTTCAGCCGGGGAAACCAGAGGAGTATGTTGAAGCTGTTTAGAGCTCATCACTTGATTCTTTGTATGCAATTCACCAAAATAGTTCTGTTTTATTCCAAATGACAGGACTATTACATAAATGAAAGCAAATATACGTATCCCAGGATAACGTTGCAAGATCCAATATGGGTTGTTCACCAGGACTAGAGATTCTGTCTTCCGAGCTTTTGGACTCGTGCTGGAGCCCATCTTCGGGGAACTTCTCTCTGGTGGAATGTATGCTTTGGATTACTACGATTTGTTATAGTAGCATTTTCTTTTCTTCATCAAAACATTTATAACCAGTTTGTAGACTGAGTCAATAAAACAGTTTAACTGGTAGATCACTGGTTTATTAGAAAGCTGGATTAGTGAATAAAGATAATGTTAGACCATTTGATCAAAATCATTAAGGCCATCATGTTCCTCTATCAAAAGAACAGAGAGAACATGGCCATGAAGATACTAAGCAAATTCATTAGAAATACGTCAGACAGCTCCTGGACATTTCCAAATTTAGGTGTTTGGCTGCCTCATCCATCTGGTGGCCTTCCTTTCTAATATTTTCTTCTTCTGCAAAAGCTAACTCTAACAACCATTGGCTATGTGGAGCTCTGAAACCACATGTTTATTTTCTCCAGCTATAAAAAGTTTATAAGGGGAGCTGGTATTCTTATGGAGCACTGTACAGTGATTTGCTACTACATTCCACTCTTAAAACAGAAAGAGCTCTGTGTTTCTTACCAGAGGGAAATCCTTGTGATTTTGGCTGTCAAGCAGCCAACAAGACTACAGACACCTCCTAAAATATATTGCTGATTTTGCTGTTTAACAAACTCTATGAAAGGGAAAGAACTTTACATATTTGAAGAATGGATCTGGCTAGTCAAGAATATTTGTAGGTAGAACACAATATTAAAAGTAAACTCTCTCTCTTTTGTAATTAGACACAATGTTCAATATTAGAAAGGAAAAAAATCCTATCCCCAAATACCTTGCATCTATGTGTTAATAAAAATTAGGGAACCTCTAATTCATTTCAGTTAAATTTTATTTGTTAATTTTGAGGGACTTTAGTTAATTTATTTATAAAAATATATTTTATTTTATAAATTTATTTATTTATTTATAAATGTATTTATAAACATATACTTTATTTATAAACATATTTTTATGCACATACACACACACACATATGTGTGTATACATGATAACATAGCTTTGGGAGTTATGCATTTTTAAATCCATTTCATTTTTAATTTATCCAAAATTTCTAATATTTGTTTGGTGGTGAGATGGCTTTTATTTAAATACTTAAAGGGATTAAAATAATTAAGTCTACATAAAATGCACCCTCTTCATTATGTTTCTCTTTTTCAAATAGAGTAGTATCCTAATTTGATGTACCTGAGTTTCAGTGTTGTCAAAGTTGTGGTATTGTCATTTTTGCTGCTGTTAATAAAAGCCTACTTCTTAAATGCTTGTTCTCTTTAATGAACATGTTAAAAAGTCCCAGTTGCAATGTTTGCTTAATCTTATTAGTATTTTATCTCTATTAAGACCAAAATTTCTGTACTATATTACAATACCACCATAAATGAATTAATATTCCCTTTTCTGTACATCCTTTCCAAATTTCAGAATGTCTTCAATACTATCTGGATGAAAAACTATTTGTTGAATCTGTTGAATACTTGAAGATGCCTTTCTTGTATTTTTTGCTGATAGTTTGACTTTCCTCCTTCAAACTGAAGAAGCACAGACTCCATTGTGGTCCCTAAGTCTCATGTTATCTTTACCCCTTCTTTATCATCTATATCAGGTTTAGTAGCAATCTACATACTTTGTTGTATAATCTGTACAGATTAGATAATGGCTAATATACTCAAGTTTCAGAACTTCACATAACTCAGAATACAAGGTAAATTGAAAATCAAAGAAAACTGAAATGAAAATATTTATTTGTATTAGTTGTATTTTTATTATTTTTATGAATAACTCAAGGCTGTAAATATATCCAACACACTTCCTCCTATTTTTCCAACAATCACAACATGTGAGGTGGGTTAGGCTGAGAGGTAGTGATTGGCCCAAGGTCACCCAGTTGACTTTCAAGCCTAAGGCAGGATTAGAATTTTCTGGTTTCTAACCTGGTGCCTAGTGAAGAGAACCACCAGGGGAGACATGATAGCAGTGTTCCAATATTTGAGGGGCTGCCACACAGAGGAAGCTATTTTCCAAAGCATCTGAAAGCCAGACAAGGAATAATGGATGGAAACTGATCAAGGAGAGAAGCAACCTAGAAATAAGAAATTTTGTGACAGTGAGAACAATTAACCAATGGAACAGCTTGCCTTCGGAAGTTGTGGGAGATTCATCAATGGAGGCTTTCAAGAAAACATTGGACTGCCGTTTGTCAGAAATGGTGTAGGTCTCCTGCTTGGGTGGATGGGGGTTATACTACATTACCTACAAAGCCTCTTCCAACTCTGTTAATCTAATCTAATCTAACCATTTGACCAAACAGCCTCTTGTACTTATTGAGAAAATAGTTCCAGAAACTTCAAGCACAACCAAAGCCTATTTTGCAGTAGAACTCCTCATTGTAGGAAAGTTACTATAGATAATTTCCACTTTGGTTTCCATCTGGCACACTTCTAGTCAACTCCTACATCCACTCAGTCCAGGTATCAAAATTATAACTTCACATTTCTTTATTAAATATTTATTAAGCATAAGTCAACATTAAAAAGAGTTAAGTGGAAAAAAGAAAAGGAAAGAAAAGAAACAATAAAAGAGAAAAAAGGCAGGGAAATACAGGGAAAAAAGAGATGAACTGCAGACAAGAATTTACACTACAGTATCGATGTTTATCTCTCAAAAGACCTAGAATTTTCCAGAGCCACCGAACAATATTGTGGGTAATTAGGCAAGGCACATGATTTATTTTATTTTATTTTAATTTATTTATTTATTTACAATTATTAGACAACAGGTATAAGTATAAACATGGTAATAAACACATGAAATAGATACGAACAAGAAAAAAAGAAACAATAGGATAGGGACGGTAGGCACGTTGGTGCGCATATGCACGCCCCCTACAGACCTCTTAGGAAAGGGGTGAGGTCAATAGTAGACAGTCTAAGGTTAAAGTTTTTGGGTTTTGGAGAAGAAACCACAGAGTCAGGTAGAGTATTCCAGACATTGACCACTCTGCTGCTGAAGTCGTATTTCCTGCAATCAAGTTTGGTGTGATTAACCTTCAGTTTGTATCTATTGTTTGCTCTTGTGTTGTTATGGTTGAAGCTGAAATATTCATTGACAGGTAGGACATTGCAATGTATGATTTTATATACTATACTTAGATTGGACCGAAGGCAGCGTAGTTCTAGGTTTTCTACATCCAGAATTTCAAGTCTGGTGGCATAAGGTATTCTGCAACAAGTAGAGGAGTGGAGAACTCTTCTTGTGAAATATTTCTGGACTTTCTCAACTGTGTTAATATCAGATACATAATGTGGGTTCCAGATTGATGAGCTGTATTCAAGTATTGGTCTAGCAAATGTTTTGTATGCTCTAGTTAGTAGTGTGATATTACCAGAGAAAAAGCTACATAGGATTAGGTTAACAACTCTTAACGCCTTTTTGGCTATGTAGTTATAGTGGGCTCTAGCACTTAGATCGTTTGAGATGAGTACTCCAAGGTCCTTGACAAAGTTTGTGTCATCAACAAGGTCTTGACTATTCAGCTTGTATTTTGCCAATATGTAAGACAGAGCATTTATTTGTTGAGATTTGAAGTTGCCATTTGTTTGACCATTCTGATACATAGTCAAGATCTTTTTGAAGGGTAGCAGTATTGTCTGTGGTATTGAACAGCTTTACATCATCAGCGAAAAGAACGCAGTTGCTCTTAATATGATCATAGAGGTCATTTATGTAGAGTATGAAGAGAGTTGGTCCTAGAACACTGCCTTGGGGGACACCACTGTTGACAGGTACAGAATTTGATAGGACACTCCCAATTTTGACCATTTGTTGTCTTTTTGACAGGAATGCTTCTATCCAGTTATGCAGTTGTCCAGAGATACCATAGGATTTTATTTTTAGGAGTAGTTTGTCGTGTACCACTGAATCAAAGGCTTTACAGAAGTCTATGTAGATTGCGTCTATTGCTTTGCCCTGATCGAGTTGTGTAGTCCATATGTTTTTATAGTGTAAGAGTTGCAGATTACAGGATAGTTTTTTTTGAAACCAAATTGTTTGTTAGAGAGTAGGTTGTTTGTCTCTAAGTGGAAGATAATGGATTGATTAATAATTGATTCCATGACTTTACAGGTGACGCAGCATAAAGAGATTGGTCTGTAATTTTCAACTAGGCTGGGGTCTCCCTTTTTGAAGATGGGAATGACTGTGGCTAGTGACCATAGATTTGGCAAGAAGCTGGTCCTGAAAGATTTTTCAAAGATGATGCTTAGAGGTTCAGGTATGGCAGTGGATAGCTTTTTTAAGAAGTAGGCACAAATTCCGTCTGGTCCAATAGATAAAGATGGTTTTAGATTGCGTAGTGCTTTTTAAACATTGTCTTCTGTAAAATCGATATGTATTAAATTATTGTAGTTGTCTGTGGTTCGACTAGGAAATATTGCTGTTTACAAATACTGAGCCAAAGAATGTGTTAAAGAGGTTGGCTTTAATGGTGTCATCGTTGCAGTCTTTACCATTTGGTTCTTTTAGGGGTGGGATGGACCTTGAGTCTTTTAGTTTATTGTTTACAAAATTGTAGAAAGCACAGGTGGAATTGGTGCGTAGAAGGTTTTCCTCTTGTTTAGTGTGATAATTGGTGCATTCAGTCTTTATCAGGTGGCATAAATTTTTGTATCGGCTTTTAAAGTTGGCAACGTGACCAGATTTGTTTTTTTGCAAAAGGGGTTTCTTTTTGGATTGGAGCTTCCTTATTGTTATGGGTAATTTTTTTTTTTTTGTGGTTTTGGGAGTTGTTATTGATACATATAGTTTGATGACTCTTTTGACTTCAAGTAAAAATATGTTGTAATGGTCTTCAACAGTATTGCATCCAATGAATAGAATTTGCCAATCAAGAGATGAGAGATCGTTGTCTATAAGGTCATAGTTGCCTTTTTTGAAGTTATAATTGGAGATCCTGTCATTTTGGTGATTTTTGTGAGGACATATGTTGAGACAAAAGTCATGCTGTGGTCACTGTTGGAAAAGGGTTCTTTAATTTGTATTCCATAAATTGAATTCAAACTGTTGCAGAAGATGAGATCGAGGCAGTTGTTAAGTCTAGTATTGTTGGTTACTAGTTGTTCCAGTCTAGTGTGGCAACAGCATTGTACAGGGTTGTATGAATGGGTTCAGATGTGCATTCATTTAGTGTCCAATTTATAAGAGGTAAGTTGAGGTCACCAAGAAAAATGAGAGGGTGTGGGCAGGAGGCAGCCCATGTCAGTAGTGAAGTTAGCTTGTTTGCATGAATTATATCATAGTCAGGGGCACGATAGCAAAGTAAGAAGTGGATTGAGGTGTTTAAGGATAGTTCACAGACGATGGTCTTGGAAAGAGCAGGCTCTTGTATAATTTGGATCTTTTTTAGATTTAGAGACTTTTTATAGAATATAGCAACTCCACCACCTCTACGGATTTCGCCATCTGACCAAAAGACTTGATATTCTTTTGTAGTGGTAATGGAGTCTGGGAAAGATGCATTTAACCATGTCTCACAGACAAGTGTAATGTCAAATGTGGCTGAGCTTAGAAGGATGAAGAATTCATACATTTTATTTGTGAGGCTTCTTGCATTAAGTAGTTTGCATTTCAGATATGAAGTAGTAGGTCTGGAGGAAGTAAGGGGCGTGCATCCCTAACGTTGGATGTTTGGGTGATGAATATTGTGACATGGGTTGTGGCTCTTGCTTTTGATACAGTCAGCATGGTAATCCATGTATAGATTTATATTACCTAATTCATGTAATCTTTTGAGCTCAGAATGTAGCTCACGGGATCATGTAAGGTTAGGTCAGGGCGAGAAGGAAGGTTCTTATGGTTGTTGTTGCTCTTTGCGAGTGAATTTATTGAGAAAATGAATTTGCGTTTGCTTGTTTCGTTTTTGCAAAGAACCCTGCAGAGGCATGGGATCATCAAGCCATCTTTGTTTTTAAGCTCAGCCCCGACACGGGAAATATCAAGTATTTATTCAGGGGAGATGGTTGATGCTTGATTTTCTCTGATGATGTTTCAAACGTTAGAGATGTCACCATTGTCATTGACCTCTCGACCAAATAAGATGGCATTTGGTCGCTTCCGTTCATGCTCAACAGCTTCTTTGGTGAGGATAGGGATATCAATATTTGTAGGATTTGGGTTTTTTTGTGGATTGGGTTTTGATTGTGGTTGTTGAGTAGAGATATGGTTTGTAGATGTTTGATGTTCATTTTTTAGTGCTGTCCCTTTTTTTTCAAGGTTTGCTAATCTAGTTTGTATAGTGTCCAGGGATGCTACAATGGTGTCAAGGGATGTTATACGTGTTTCAATGGTATCAACTCTTTCAAACAGGGTAATGTATTTTTCTAGTTTGGGTCTGCATAGTGGACAGAAATATGGAAAAGCATTGGCAGATGTTTTTAGGGATAGAGCCATTTGCTTGGGTAATCCTAAGCAATTATGGTGAGCGTAGTTGTTACAAAGAGAACATTTAATGTAATCTTCATTCTCCTTTAAAGATTCCTTACAAATAAGGCAAGAGAAAGAGTCTTGTGGTTCTTTAGTAGGGGTTTCTTTCTTTTTAGGTTGAGGTTTGACATTGGATTGTTTTCCTGACATGGTGGGTTTGTTGAGATGGTTTGTTGATTAGGTTGTTCAATCAAACAAGATATTATGGTAATCAATAAAGTAATATCGTGCCAAACAGTCTATTATATTAATCACACTATTCAATTAATTTAACTAATCAATAATCACCCTAATAATTAATTACACTAATCAATAAACACACTAGTCAATTAATTGTCCTAATCATTAATTTGCACTAAACATACTAATCATACTAATATTCAAAATAGTTAACCAAATTAATCAATAACCACTAGTCTGTGATAATCTATAATAATATATTACTCACTCATGATAAATAATTATAAAAATTAATTAATCATTTAGTCAGATCAGTTAATCAATTAAACAGAGTTATATTGGGAAAAATTAGGGCAGGAAGAGAATAATGGGAGGAAGAGGAGAAAATTTGGTTTGGATGGTCCTGGGGGGTATAGGAAGAGGAAATATATTAGGTTGGAAGTATAGATGAAAGTCTTTTGGCAGAAGGTTACTCTTTACTCGTTTCTTTGGATCTTCAGTTAGTGATTTTTGGGAACCAGATCTGTCTTCACACGGATCTTCTTGTATTTGGGCATATATTAGGCTGAAAGTAAAGATGAAAGTCTTTTGGCTGAAGCTTAATCTTCACTCGTTACTTCAGATCATCAGATAGCGATCTTAGGGATTAGGTCTGTCTTCTCATGGATCTCCTTGTCTTTGGTCAGCATCTTAGGAATTAGGCTACTGCGTGAATTAGCATGGCTGTGCTCTGAGATCAGGACTTCCGATATGGGAGTTGACGGTCGCAGATGAGCGATGATGTAGGCGGCAGTTTGGGCAGCAGTTTTACTGGAAGGTTAGCACTCCGGGATCAGGCCCTCAGCCATTGAAAGTTTGGTGGTTGGAGCTCTGCCGTTGATCTAGGCTCTAACGGGCTCTGGGCCACAGTGCACCCCAAGGAATTAGGAGCTACAGCTCCCCGGGATCTCCAGTGCAGGTGGTGGACCCCACAGGTGGTATGCTTTGCTTTGATATGAAATTAGATAGATTTCAAGAGGAAGAAAACTACATGCTGAGATGAGGAGGCCTCAAGGCCTGCCTTTAGTACATCATTTCCCACTTTCATCCAAGAAGCTTGTCTCTTCCTCCTTTTTTCCCATTTTCACTATTTGTATAGCTTTTTATATGGCATGTTTCTTTCAAAATCAAGAAAGTGAACGTGGTTGCATGGATTAGTACCCTTGATACTGTCCTCTGGTTGTTGTGATTATGGGTGATATGATCAGACCGTGATCCCTCCCCAGCCCTCTCCAGCTTGGCTTCTTTTATGTGTGCTGAGACACAGAATCTCTCATAATAAGATCATGTTCCCTTCATACTCTCTTCCTTGGGCAGCAAAGCCTACTTTTTTCAGTTTATGTGTAATGCACCTCAAATCACAAAATGTGTATTGTGATTTGCAATGCTGGTGCTCAAGGACTTACTTGGAAGTAGATTGTTTTCCCATTCACCCTCCTTCCCTATTAAATTTGGAATTCTTTAGTAGAATAATAATAAGCTACTTTGTCAAAGAGAAGCATTAAGTCAGTTGTAGAATCCATCCTTTTCTTTTTCTCATGTATATATTTATTATGTTTTATCAATAGGAATAAAATATACACAAAATACCCCCAGAAAAAAAAATACATCGAACAGTAACAAGAACAACAAAAAAGAAAAAAAAGTCTACATATAAGGAAATGGTGTGTGCGTGGGGGGAAATGACTCAAACATCCAACATTAAACTTATTAAAAAATCCACCCTGGCTGGATGTTGAAAATAAAATAAACCTGATAAATTATCCTCCCTTTACATAATAAGTCTGTAAATAGTTATAAACTTTCTCATCCTTATTTAAGAAGAAAAACATATAAACAAATATTTCAGATAAGGGGGTCTTTAATAATCGAATCAACCCAACATTTTGTATATATCTATCTCAATCTCTTTTTCTATCTCTATCTCTGTCTATCTATCTATCATCTATCTATCATCTATCTATCTATCTATCTATCTATCTATCTATCTATCTATCATCTAATAAAATTTTAAAAAACAGTCATTATCCACTCCTTTCTGTGTAAGCAATGTACATCATACTCTTGCTTCTGAGCATTTCTTCCCCTTACTTCTACAATCACAGAGATGCTACTGGGCCACCAATTGACAGGATTGTTGTTGGAAAAGCACTTGGCTGCAAAACAATGGTGTCATCATCAAGGTTTTGATAGAAAGAATGTCATCTTGATCACTACATGACATCCTTTACATGCTAATAGCCCCAAATGTTTGCAAATGGCCAAACAGCATGTACTGAAAACACAAATGGGGAAATAGTAATTGATGCCTACTTTTTCTCTGTGGAAATATGACACAAAGATTTTTGTTTTCCCAAAGGTTGCGCAGGGGACAGAATATTAACTAAACGATATTTCTACACTCTCTTATTTGAGGAAGTACTGATTAATTCATGATTTTTTTTCCTGATTTGGGGGTTCCAAAAATCAGGTGTAAAGAAAATTTTATGACCAATCCTTTGGAAAGATAGAGAATAGAAATGATGCTATGTGGAAGTGTCCTGAATTCTTTAGAATCTATCTTGATGATTAAGAGAGATTATACTTAACCATCATATTCATAATATTTTATCTAATAAAGGACAATATTTGTAGTATTTGTAGTTCAGGGTTGAAATGAGGGCTCCTTGGTGCTCTCTGAGCATCTTTCTTGCAGATGCTCATTACCCAAACTAGGTAAGAAAACAATGCTTAAAAAACGATCAAGTTCAGAAAGCATCAAGGACTTCTCAATATTTTATCTTTATTGTTAAAATCAAACCAAACCAAATCAGATTATGGCATTATGAGGATTGAAGCTTTTCTAAAATAGTGCCTTTCACATCTGTGAAAATTCCTGTGCTCAAAATACTATGGTAGTCCAAAATATTTGGAGGGTGACAGACAAGGGATGTTGGGTTACTTTAGATGACTGAAACTGATGTAGGGACTTTATTTTAATTGAAGATAGAGAAACAGAACTGTCATTTGCCATTAACCAAGCCTACCAGGCCTAACTAGTTATGTCTATGATACAAATTTCTTCCAGTTTTTTAGGAAATGATGAGGCAAAATGTTGTTGATAAAATTGTATAGTCCTATGCATGCTATCTTTTCAACATAATGATAATTCAGAGAATGTTAATCACAATTTTAAACCAATGCTAAGAAGTGCACCTTTCTGCATAGCTTTCCAATCAAGGGAGAAGCAAATGTGTCAAATGTAGAACCAGATTTCTAGGGTAACTAAACTTCTTTTACAGTGGGAGGATTCAATAATAATTTCTAACCCAGGAAAATTCAGTGTTTATCCATTTAGCATTTGTCACTTTCTCTCACTTGAAAATTGATCATCTAGAAGGCTGCATCTGCTAAACTCAGCATGAATATATTAATGGCAAACTCAGGGCATGTAGAACAGGCTGTAGCCCAACTTCAATAAATGTGTTAAAAAAATACCCACACTAGATTGTTTGACTTGAAGCATAAACATGTGCTTAAGGAAGAGAAGTTTGACAGCTCAGGGACTTAATCTTTTTATTAGCAGCCTTCAGTGTCCATTAACCTGTCTCCCTAGATTTCCTTTTGTGCCATACTAGAAACAACTCTTATAACAAAATAAATAGGCATATGTAGAAATTTACATTCCTTATATTAAAAATGCTTTAGGTGGCTAGTTTTGGGATTGTTTTCTTATGCAGCAGAGACCCATCTCTAACAGTTTCTAACTCCTAGGCAGTTGCTAAGTGATTTGTTCCTGTATCACTTATGCTTTGCTCGATTCATAGGACAACTCAAAGCTCAAAAGTAGCTTCCTATATAACTGCAGAGTGGTCTTTTAAAATAAAATGTTAAAAAAAGCCGTGAAGTGACATTGCAGTGTAAATGGAAGCACACACACACAAAAAGTGGGTGGAATTTTTGCTTTTGAATGCAATGTGTTACAAACCCTTCAGTTCTATCAGTTCAAGTAGCATATACATGAATGAATCTTGCTAATGTAATAAAGTATTATCTGAGAAGTCATACTGTATTGTATGCCTTAGTGAAATAATATGAAAAGCAAATCTTGCTAATTTGAAAATACATTTGCAAACTCTTAAGATTGCATATTGTACTGTACCTGGAATATAAATATGACCAAGTATTTTTTATGGATAAACATAATTTGGATATCTAGAGCTTGATCTATTTATAATCAAGAGCTCAGGAACTCTTGAGTTCTCAGTGCAGTTATGATCCTCATAGTCAGCATTCCCCTGTTTATTTTTCAAAGAGAAAGAAGATAGTAGAAAGGTAGGGATGTGTCTGTAGCATGTGTCCCTTGGAAGTACATTACTTGGGTCAAGCAGAATCTCAAAGGCCAAATCATAGTAGCTAAAGAAAAATATTAGTCTTTGGGATGAAGGAACAGGCGCCATCTTCTGGAGTTTGGTTTCTACAAGCCCATTATGTCATTCTTATTTAAAAATGAAATTACCATTGTTAGGTTTAGATGGCATTTCAAGATCAGCATGATCAGAACTGACACTTCCCTGATCAAGATATCTTGCACCCTTAATGCCAGTGGATATTAGTTTACACTTTACTTCTGTCTTGCATAACAGTGTCTTTCTCATCAACCTTCCCCCTGAGGAAGTGATGGAGGCGAGACCTATGGACATACAGATAGTGCAGGTATTTCAATCTCAGTGCTTGTATAAGCTCAGTGCTTGTTTAATACCTCTTCTCCTTCAACTAAGCTCCTCCAGTATTTCTGGCAATTACTATGCATATGGCCTTGAGTTCCTGGAAGAAAAGTAGATTATAAATGTAAGGGTATAAATACTGTAAATGTTTGCTATGTGCAGGGACACTGGTAGAAATCATTCTTGCAGCTCTTGTGACAATTATGACTGTGGTGAGGTCTATATAGCTACCATTTTAACATACTTATGTGTACGTATAAAATAGTTTTATATGTTTGCAAGGCAGCTCATAATGAAACCTTAACTATAGTTTTTAAACATTTAACATTTAAAGCGTATGGTTACAATTGGGGCTAAAACATATTTCTATGTGATTTTGATGCCCACCATGGGACATTCATACCAGAAAAATACTTAATGAAGATCAGTGTATAAATATGTCAAGTAGGTTCTTATTTTTAACCAAAGTGCATAATTTAGGCATAACTACCTCACACGGAGCCAAGTCAACTAGAGGAAGGGAAACCGGGGAGTCTCAGAGGCTGGTGCAATTGAAGTAAATCCCAAAGTCAAAACTCCAAACTGGGAATTAAAAAAAAAAACAAAAACTAAAATGTGACTGATTAACTGACAATAATCCCTTTTAGCAATATATTTTGTTCTACTGTAAAAGCCAAGTTTTCTTTTAATAGAAGAAAAACAAATGAACTTATTTCGGTCAGCCCTCAAAACAGATTGTCAAAAAGAATGACAGTTAAAATGTTTTGACACGCAGAGTGGATATTATATTAAAGAGAGGCATTGTATTCTATTTAGAATCCCAAAGTAGTCTCTCTGTCTGTCTCGGTGCCATTACTTCGCCTCAGAGAGCACAGGCTACTGTCAGACTAGAAGAGGAATTCCCGTGGTGCAAAAGTGAGCCAAGTAAGATCTTTTTCCAGAAGCATTCTGGTAAGTGTTGCTTGTGGTTCAAGGCTTGCTCCTAGCCTTGTCTGCAAAGCTACCTTAATTACATGCAAACCACAGGTTCTCCCCTCTTGTTGTACCATGAAGAAAAAAAGGGTGAATAGCTTCAGACATTCAAGTGGTAGTAGGTTACAAATTGCGTGTAAAGTCATTTCCAGAGGACAAAAAAAAAACAAAAAAAAAAAACTAGCAAAAACACTTGAATGTCTTCTCACTATATGGTCGTACAGGAGACTCTCCATCATGCCTTACCAGCAGTGAGTTCATACAGAATTACTAAAGCAGAGATTCAATCTATACTCCATGCTGCAAGTACGGAAGAAATAGATAGTGGTGTTTGAAATTAGGCCAAGCTGTGGGTGTCAACTCATCTGATCCAAGAGAGAACTGAAGTTGGCTGGACCAGCTAAAAAGAGTAGCGTCCGATATACTGGCATTCGGAAGGTCTGTTTCCCATTTCTTTGAATGCAGTGGCACTGCTGGCTTTTTAACAAAAAGAAGCCTACCCAGGCATGACTCATAGGACATCCGCATTAGATTTTCTATAGTATTTAATTTTCCACAAAGGCAGCTGCAACTAAAGCAACATTAAATATAGGCTTGGTAATACTTTTGACATACGTAGGCTGTCATGAAAAATTAATGGAGAACGAAGGGGGAAAAACCACATGAGGGAGGCAGCTGACGTTCTGAAATAGGTCTGTAAAGGACTTGTGGTTTATGTCCCCCAGGGTTAAAAAGAGCATTTCACATAGGTATTCTCAGTTTGGGAGTAGAGGCTTGCCCTAGGAATCCAATCCCAGCCAATCCTTTAAATGTTGACAATGATTCTAATGGAGGTGAAGTTTTTTATGCCTCATGGATCAACATTCAGGACAACTTTCATTTTTATGGCTTGACTTGGTCCTGAGAGCAAAGTCACCATCCACATTCTATCACGGCAGCCTGGTGGCCTTCAAATTCTGTCTCTGTACCCCTGAAGGATGCCAGGTCAGGGAAGACTGCCAGATTCATCGATACAAAGATATATATTATTCATGTTCAACATACCATGACTATTATGAGAATATCAGAAATATGCTTAACTCACGAATGGAATCCAAATATGCTTGGATTTAGTTGAATCATCCACCCAATATTTCTTAAGAACCTGATGTCTACTATTTTCATCACAAACCATTTTAACATATGATATTTCAAGACACTCTCCAACGTAGAAGTCTTCTAACGATTATTTTATTGCCTACCGATTTTGTTGACCTCAGCAGATTTGAGGCATCATGATTTTTATGAAGAACTTTATATTGCATTTCAGATTGCATGCCATTGCAGAACATATGGCACAAGTTATTAATTCTTCCAAAAGATACGGTTCAGAGATTTTCCTATATCTCCTCTTTCAGAACTTCATTTCAGCTGCCACGAGAAAGCCTCCTTTCTAGCTTAATACAGCCTATTCTTTTCTAATGAAAGACGTGCAGCCCAGATGGAGCTTCTGACACCCATCAGAGTAGCAATCAGAAAAACAAAATAATCACACAGAAGGAAATCAGCACATGCACAGACAGCTATTAAACATTTGAGAAGGGTTTAAGATTCAGGATTGGGGGTAGAGCAGGCTCATTTTGCTGCAGGACACTTTGCCTCCATACATTTTCCTATTTTACTAAAAAATAGTTTGAGATTGAATAGCCAGAACTGCACAGGATATTTTTTTAAAAATGGTTCTATTCTGAATTTATAAATCAGCATAGATTGATGTATTTAGGCATACATTTTATATTGTATAATGCAATTACATTGTTTATTATTTGGAATGTAGCTGCAGTAATAGTTCGAAAGAATGAGATTATTTTGCCATGGCATGCGTTCTAAAATAAATTATACCGCACATTAGAAAGTAGGATTCCTAGCAGAGTACCAATTGTTAAACATCTCACGTTGATTTGGTGGCAGGATTCTAGCCTCAACCAGTGGCAATCCTTCAGAAATTGTTAACAGAGTAGAATCATGTTAAGTTCTTTTCCTTAAATCTCTTCTACCCTTTTGTAATAATAAATTCATTGCTAATAACATACATGGAAAGAAAGATTGCTTAAATACTGGAAAATCAAATTTATGATGGCATCTTAGAGCGGTAATTCCCAGTGTGTTCCAACAAATTAGGTAATGTAAGACTCCAAGAAACTCCCCCCTTCCTCTCTCAACAGGCCTATTATTATAGTTCTGTCTCCTTCCAGTCTTTTTCATTCTTATGATCAGTAAATCTGCTGCGTTTGGGCATCAAGAGTAATTGAGAAGGACCAGAAGCTCAAAAACCACAGTATGCACCAGTCGCTACCACAGTAACATATGCAGTTCAGTGAGCAGGAGCAAGCCAAAATACGCATGTGGAGGTATCCCATTTGAAATGGGGGGGGGGGATCTTGACCTACTTCACATGTACATTCCCCCCTCCCCAAAAGGAAATGCCTTCGGAAAGATTCAGAGCTTCCGTCCCAATACCAAATCATGTGGATGGGATATTGATCAGAAATATGGGAGGGGACATTTGTATAGAGTATCTTGTTAGACAACAGGAGAAAAAAAAGTTAGTCTGAGTTCAGTTGATTTATGCCCAACTTTTACTGTACAATCTGATAGATGTGTAATCATGAGTCTCACTGAATTCCAAAGGACTTACCTTCGGGTGATAGGATACAAAACTACTGCATTAGTCTTGCAAATAAAAAATTAATAGTTTATTCAACTGAAGAATCGACTGAATCAGTTGAAGAGCAAGAAACTGCGAGCCAGTTACACTCATATTGTCCTTCTAAAAAAGTATTTTAAATATTATTTATTGCAAAATACAACATGTTTAGGTCACCCTGGTTTCTTATATTATATTCTTACATTTTTACTTTAGAAAAAAGCTCTGCTAAAGCATTAACACTAAAAGAAAGATCAACACGCTGAACATTTCCAGAAATAGCGCTGATGATAGTTTTGACTAAGAAGTAAACAGGAAGGCAGTGCAAGTTTGGGCTATAAGAAGAATGAAGAAATAGGCTTTATTTATTAAACGTGTCAAACAGAAAACCCAATTTTATTTATACCGTATTTGCCGGCGTATAAGACGACTGGGCGTATAAGACGAGCCCCCAACATTTCCACTCAAAATATAGTTTTGTTATATACTCGCAGTATAAGACGACCCCCCACTTGGAGGCATGCTTTTCAAGGCAAAAAGTCGTCTCATACGCCGGCAAATACGGTAAGTTGTAACACTTGGGGTATTCTGGATATAATTCTTGATTGACACCCCCAACCCCTTTCCCCAAACTTACAAAGCCACCAAAATGCTTTAGAGAGGCAGCTTCGCCTTTCTCAGGCTGGCACTCAATTCCTCTCCCTTTCTTTGTGACAGCCCCCACGTGCGTGCATCGGGACTCCAAGGGTGGGGGATGGACAGCTGCCAACTCTCTCTCTCTCTCTCTCTGTGTGTGTGTGTGTGTGGTGTGGAGGGTAATTCCGGCTATCTCTGGCCTCCGCTCGGTTTTAAAGTCGCTTGGCCGGTTCCCAAGTCGCATGCGCGCGCTGGCCGGGAGACGCGGCGCCCGGGTGGAAGCTCGGTGCAGGGGAGGCAGATCTTTCTCTCTTAAGCGGGGAGGGGAGGAGGGGACAAGAGGAGGGACGGGACGGGACAGGGGCGGGAGGAGGCGCTCGCCTTCTTCCACCGCCCACCGGACCCTTTTCTTCCCAAGGGGACCCTGGAAAGCAGCTCGGGAGCCGGGTGGTCCTGCCCAGCGGGGTCCCATCAGGAACTTCCTGAGGACACCCCCGCCCCAAGCACAGCCCTCCCGGTCTTTCAAAGAGGGAGGGAGAAGCGGGAGGAGCAAATTGCCGCCCCGCCCCGCTGCCCAGAAGGAGGGGTGCCACAGTCCACCCCCACCACCTTCTCCCCCCCTCCCTGGGCCATTACGCGGCTCTGGGCTGGCTGGGCGACGGCCCGCCAGAGACCCTCCCGCTCCACCCCCACCCCACCTCCAGATTGGCCTCCGCGCGCCCGAGCCGGGCGGAGGGTGGGTGGGTGGGTGGGAGGAGGAGGAGGAAGAGAGACTTCGGCTGGGCTTGAAGGGGCTTCGCAGAGTTACGGAGCTCCGCCCCGTCGCTCTTGCACCGTGACAATGTATTTACCGGCGTATAAGACGACCCCCCACTTGGAGGCATGTTTTTAGGGCAAAAAGTCGTCTTATATGCCGGCAAATACGGTATATAAACTGAAAGGGAATATAGTGATAGATAACATAAATCAAAGTCTAAGAATTGTGAATGAATTCTTTTTCATTATAGTAAAATCATGATTTTGTAGACTAAATGGGAGAAAAAGGTTAAAGACAAATGTCTATTAAATCAGATATTATGGAATGTATAGACAATTTATGGCCTGGAACATTTTTTTGAAGTCAATGCATGTCATTTTTATAGGTCCAAAGATTTTACTAAATGTATCCAATAATACAATCAGGATAATCTAATGAAGATAAGTAGGGAGAAATTCTGAACTGATAAAATAAATAATTCACACCGTTTCTTCTTATACAAGCCAACATCGCTTTAACTATCTGCCATTTGAAAACAGAGTAAGTATGAAATATTGGAATCCATTCTAAATTAACTACAAGAATTACAGTATAAGAAATAACTTGAAAACAATTCACTATTCTACTTGTCCAAATCATTCCAGCAAAAGCTCTTAATGCAAGAGTATAACTCCTTGATTTCAAACTTAGGCCTGACAAGAAGTCATTAAATGAAGCATAGAAGGAATTTGTAAATAACTTATGGTCATGTAAATAGTTCATGAAAACTTGGATAGTGATTTCTATTTTGGGGTAACTAAGTTAAGAAGGTAGGGACGCAGTGGCTCAGTGGCTAAGACACTGAGCTTGTCAACCAGAAAGGTGGGCAGTTCGGCGGTTTGAATCCCTAGTGCTGCGTAACGGAGTGAGCTCCCGTTAGTTGTCCCAGCTTCTGCCAACCTAGCAGTTTGAAAGCATGTAAAAATGCAAGTAGAAAAATAGGGACCACTTGGTGGGAAGGTAACAGTGTTCCTTGTGTCTTCCGCATTTAGCCATGCTGGCCCCATGACCACCGAGACGTCTTTGGACAGAGCTGACTCTTAAGCTTTGTAATGGAGATGAGCACCATCCCCTAGAGCCGGAAACGACTAGCACGTTGTGCGAGGGGAACCTTTACCTAAGTTAAAAGATCTTCCTTTCTTTGTAGAGCTAAGATAGGAGACACTGTGACAAGAAATGTCCTGCTTTGGAGCTGGAGTTTGGTGGAAATGAATCATGGTTATTCCTGAAAATGCACTGGCTGCTAGATGGCCCCTACTCATGCTACTTCAATGGAAGAAAATGCTGCCACTCCCTCTGTAATGTTTTTCTTCTAAAGACAAACCTTTGTATTGTGCTCATATTTTCAAGTTCAAGATGATGTTATGAATGTTACCAGGCTTTCAATTATTATTCCTTTATTACATCAGTAAAATAGAGTTCTAGTATTTCTTGCGGTGTGTTTCCTGACCTGGTCTACTTTGAAGGATTGATAGTACCACCCATGATACAATGACACATCTTTTCTAATGGAGGCAACAGACAACCTGGAACCAGTTACTACAGCACATGAGGAGAGGATGTCTTTTGTGTTCTGCTTGTGGATTTCCTACGGGAAGTGGTGTGCCCACTGAGGTACAGAATGCTTTCGACCTGAGCCAGCAAAGATCTTGCATTCTGAATTCTGACTTTAACCTGTTTTCTATAATATTGAAACAAAGTATGGAACCGCAGCTGGTCTTTAGAGCCAGCATTTCAAGTGACTCTAAAGTTTGGGGTGTTGCTTGGTGATATAAAGTTGCATAGTAAACTTGGAAAAAGGTAGAAGAAAGGACAAGAACAGTCTGTCCATATGAAAACAATAATCATGTAATCTTTATTGGCTGGCAGTTAAATGCTTCAAACATTCTGAGTAGTAAAATGTTAGGAAAAACTTGACTTCCTGATATAAAGAAGACTAAAGATGTTTTTGGTTCCTAAAGCAGAAAAAAAATCAGTGATATTTTATGATAAAGCAAAAAATATTAATGAAATAAATTTATAACTTAAAGTAGTATAGAATCCCCAGAGGGCACAATAGACTTGCCTTTGGGAGTCTGAAGGAAGCTCATGGTAGCCAAATGCACAATCTGTGTATAATAAAATGTAAGGAAGTCTCAACTATAATTTCAGCAAGCACTGAGGCATTTCTTCAACATCTAGGTTTGGCAATATTTTCCCCAATATACAACAACTATAAAAATATTAAATGTTGCCCTCCCAGCACAAACCAGGACATTGTTTAACGTTATTTGATCTCTTGGTTTTTCTAATGATTGTATTACATTTTCTTTCAAAGTGCACATTTCAATTTTTTTATAGCTCTTTAATATCAGAAGAGTCTCGAATCTTCAAAAAAAAAGGACAGGAATCATCATACTTTGGATAACCTTCAAATAATAATTGTACATACATTATTTGAGTCTAGCAAGTTTAGGCCAACATTTAAAAGTGTGCACTTATCCTGTTAAAAAGAAAAGGAGGACAGGTTTTCTAAAACTAAAAGTGAAGCTTGATTTGAAATTTATATATTACTATTAAAGATTGGATATGGATAATATTAACCTTTGGAGAAATGTAGTCAAAATTCTCTACAGGCATTCTCTTCCAATTAAATATTGGGGCAGGGAATAAGAAAACAATTACAGTACATGAATATAACAGTTAATAGATCAATATCAGTATCAATAATATCAATTACGCCAGCAATGAGAAACCTGAATGAAACTAGTGGACTTCATTTTTCAGAAAGGTTTTCTACAATCTTTATCACATGATTGCTTCAGTCCTAGATATGTGAAATAACATGTAGAGTGTTGAATAAAGCACATCTCAACAATAATTTAAAAATATGCTTAGTTTTTTTCTAAACTAATGCTATATATATATGGTAAATCCAATATATATTGCATCATATGCCTCTTGATGTTTCTTGATTGACTAATAATTCAAAAAGTTGCAATGAAATTTTTAATTACAAATATAACTAAGCCAAGTTTTGAACATATGTTTAGGTAAAAGTCTTTATTAATGCAAATTGCTCTCAAAAACTGAGTGGTCTACAGCAGCAGTAGCTGTGGAATGCATGTGTTTGTGTGTGCGCATACTGCAATCTGTACACTGATGTGTTACTTAACTATGAAATTGTCACGAAGTAGAGAAGGGCAGAATCCCTCCATCTGCAACATCACTCCCTCTTGGCACAAGATGTCAAAACTGGAGATGATCAAAAATGTCATATCTTGGAAAAACATCATCATTGTAAGGTTATACAAGTTTGGTAAACTATCAGTCATCTCATTTTTGAATTCTGATAATTTCCATGCATGTCTATTTAGGGTTTTTTTTAAACACAAGCTTATGGAAATGGTTTTGTCACTTTGCTGTCATCCAAAATTGTTTTTGTTTCCCAGTTTAGCCTCCTGGGATTTCATAGTGGTCTTCCATTTAAGTTCTTACAGCCATTACAGGATCCAGAGTTTTCATCTGCAGATGTTTTTTGCTGTTGCAATGTACATCCTTTCATGCAATGCCACAATAGGTAAAGTGCCTTCCTTGACATCCATTCCACAAAGTTCTGCTAGTGCTCACTAGGACAAGTCCATTTGGCTTTTCGAGAACAATGAAGACTGACCAAATGTTGCCTTCTATATTTCAATATTAAACATATGTTGATCTTCAGTTTGGGAAAATGATTTTACACAAATTGAGCTAACCTGTTTGCAAAGGCCAAGTAGCTAAACTACTTTCAGACAAACATGTTAATGTGCATTGATCAGTTCATGTGAGCAGTTTCATGGAGCATTCAGACATCAATTATCTTTTAGTCATCAGCCCATGTTCTACATCAATTTTACACTTTGTTTCCCTTAATGGAGACAATCTATTTAGTTGATGTAGTGAATCAAATGGACTCCATTTTTTAATTTTTTAATTCATACTGAAATGAATGATGTATGAAAGAAAAAATGTTAACTTTTATAATTTTACAAATTATTATTTTAATAAATATTATATAGTTTAGTAAATGAGTGACTTTTTTTCTAGGCTATGCAGAACCCTGAAAAGAGTTCAGGCACTTTAATGATCAGATTTCAGATATTGAAAGTAGGTTCCAAGGGATTGTTTGGATTCAAGATTGTTTACCTTTATTATACTCTCTGTATGAGAGAAGAAAAGCATTTGAAATGTTTGGATCCTAGAAACCACCTCATATTTGGGGGGAAAAAATCATCATTTAGTCTCTGAATAAATGATACGCTCCATGCCCATATTTGTTCACTATAAGGTCTTTAAAGAAGTACATAATTTCTAGCAATTGTTGTCTTCTGTAAGTAGTCCTAGTAACAAATATGAAATAAGTATACCACAGAATCCATGCTTTCTCCATTTGTTCATATGACTCCAAGCTCTTGAAGTATGAACATTTCAATATCTACAATCCTTTGTTTTTTAAAGAGTTGTTTGTATTGCTACCACATTAATGTCTAATGAAAGTTTATATGTCTAATTCTGGCCGTCTTGTGATAGGTGAAATATATGGAATTTTTAAAAGTGTCATTATTTTAAGGGACAATAAACAGTTATAATAGATACATAGCCTTTTTCTGGTTTTAAAGGCCACCTGGCCTTACTTAAGCCACAAAATATACATTACATTTATCCAGGATAGTTTAGCTGCATAAAGTTGGCTTATTGCCCTCTGGAAGAGTCATTGATTAAATGCATCCCATCACGTTTTCCTAGCTATGTAGCTATTCTGTACAGATGTACCGTCTTAAAAGCCCAACCTGATTCCTAACCTTAAAAAAAATGAAAAAGATTCACTTGGCCAATAAAACGTAATAGAATAGCCTTCAATGTGGAAGTTATACCAATGACAAATGCCACTATCTATCCTCAAATTATCTCTGGAAGTGTTTATGTACTATGAAACATTTTGCATGAGCTAGACAGGAAGCTATAAAATATTTTATGAGAACGGCACATGGCTGATGGCAGAGTTTTAATGCAAACGTGGTCCCTTCTAAATCTGAAGCCTGCCAGAAAGGAATTATTTCCACAGTAATCCTGCTTTGACCAAAGCCCCCCAAATCTAGAGAGACTTCTTCCAATGGACAGCCTCCTGAGAATGTGATGGAACATCACATTCGGCTGCTGTGTATAGAAAAGAAAAACTAACTCTTGTGTGCAAGGATGGAAGTAAGAAATTATTCTTCAATTAAAGGAACTTTTGTTCAAAAATTAAGAATTTCTATTCAAATCCTTAAAGTTGAAAGGCAACTTCTAACATATGAGAGAAGTTTTGAGTAAATAAAATTCCATATATTTAGACAGGCTTGTTTTCCATGGGCTTTCCCTCTTAATCTATATGCAATGAGTGCAATCTTGAGTTTCCCCTATACAGGTTTATACTGTACATAGTTTCCCCTATATATTGCAATATATTTCTGTAAATAATTGTTCTTACCCCACACCCACTTGTATTACCAAGATATGGTTGAACAGGGAATTGTCATTTTAAGGATTCACTTATTCAGATAACTCTTGTGAAGCACCATCACCATCTGATGAAGTTTGGGGACAGGTGAAGGTGTTTGAGAAGATCATCTGCTGGGGCCACCACTACCTCCTGTAGCATATGAATAGAGGTCTCCCTGCCTTACAGCAAGGGGTAGTATGGGGAACTCTGTTCACCATTGGAGACTTTCTCTTTAAATATGGAATTCTGGTATTTAGTTTGGCATCTGTAATTTTGTCCTGAAGTTGCTTTTAATTTGGTAATTGTATTTTAATGGTGGATTGAATTTATATCTGTTTGTTTATTTTGGGTCCTTCTTTCAGCATGTCCTTTTTGGAGAGGAAAATCAAAATCTAAATATTTATGTAAATGTAAATAATATAAGAATATTCAAAATGAAGGAGGAACAGGAAGAATATGAAGTAAGAATAAAGGGGATAGGAAAATATAGGAGCTATACTATATTCAGTCATTCTGGGAATAAATCTAAACTGATCCAAGAAAATGAGACAAAATGTAGCTTGTTTTCCTTACAATTTTTTCGTTTTGGCTTATAATTCTTGCTTTTTGGAGAAGAGAAAGGTTATTATATGGGTTTATTGAACAAACTAGATTTTATAAATAATTGCCTGTCAGACTGTTCAAGACAGACAAATATACAGCAGACCAACAAAAACATGATCTGTCATATTTCTAAGAGAAATATATGTTGATTTTTCATTCTCTGGGGTTGTAAGTGTACCAAAGTAAGAAATAAATGGCAGTGCTTTTTCTGCTTATGCATTTTTTTTAAAAAAACAAAGATACATCTAGAGAAAGAATTTTTATTCCAGTATTCTTGGCCTAAAATGTTTTCTTTTTGCATATATGCCTGCAGATCGAAACCAAATACAATAAATGCTGGTGTCCTTTAAAAAGTCTGGATGTTTACAGCAAGCATATAATTTTCCATCATTATGGATGCCAAAAAAAATAAGAAATCATGATAAAAAGAAAGGTTTAATCATACATTTCAGCAAGCACAGACAGAACATCAGCAATGGGTTTTCTTCTTTACTGTATACACTATTTTTAGTTCTTTAACATCAGATCAATTCCAGAAAAATGACATGCAAAAATGTTTTTAAAGTATAATAATGCCACTATGGAAAGCATAATACTGAATACATCAATTGCAATAATTCAGTAAAGTAACCACATCTAAACACTGACTTCTAAAGAGATTGATCCGTATAAGGCTGGTTATGGTGAATGTCCAGTATTTGGACTCTTTAAGTCCTTGGCTCTTATGATTAACTCTACAGCAGCAACTTTTGGCAATGAGTCCATCCTGCAGGGTTTAATGAAAACATTACATGAGATCCCATTCAAAAATGATGGCCATATTCAGACCTCATCATAGAATTGTGAAAGCTTTGCTAAAGTTTTAATAAAAAATGAAAATGAATATAGTCTTGTGTAGATCTTGGACAAAAACAGAACACTGAAATTAGTTTGCAATTGAAAGGAATCCTTCTTGAGTAACATACCAACCGAAGAAAAGACAAGGCATTAGTTGCTTCAAAAAAAGAATGCTGTAGTGTCATTTCTTTAAAAAAAAATCAGATAAATGGATTCACAAATCACTGAAAGCCTAGAAAAAACAAATAAGAAAGTAATCTTGATGTAATGGCAAAATGCTGTTTCCATGTTTTCATTCCACAGAAAAATTAGGATTACAATTTACTATCTAGCATGCTTATCTTAACAGAAAAACGCTTCTCATATAATTATTGTGAGAAAGGCATTTGCATTGGGATAATACAAATATATATTTTTGGTGTAGAAAGGGGCTTTCAAATAATATCCCAAAGTACAAAGAATTATCCCTGCCTTCAGCTTTTTGCATGATTCAGTAAATGACTGTGTTTTTTTCTGAGGGAAAGAGCCTCATCCAGCTCTTGAACTGCACAGAATAGGATTTCTCCATAGCAGGCAATTCTGCAAAGTGACTGACTGAAAATGAAGCAATCAGAATAACAGAGTTGGAAGGGACCTTGGAGGTCTTCTAGTCCAACCCCCTGCTTAGGCAGGAAACCCTACACCATTTCAGACAAATTTTGTCTACACCATTTGAGACAAGTTTTTAAGAAGAGACAAATCTCTTCTTAAAAACTTCCAGTGTTAGAGTAAAAGCTGTGGTGGCGCAGTGGTTAGAATGTAGTACTGCAGTCTACTCTGCTGACCGCCAGCTGCCAGCAGTTTGGTAGTTCAAATCTCACCAGCCTCAAGGTTGACTTAGCCTTCAGTCCTTCTGAGATGATAAAATGAGAACTCAGATTGTTGGGGGCAATATGGACTCTGTAAACCGCTTAGAAAGGGCTATAAAGCACTGTGAAGCAGTATATAAGTTTAAGTGCTATTGCTATTCCCAACTTCTGGAGGCAAGTTGTTCCATTGGTTAATTGTGCTGTCAGAAAATTTCTCCTTAGTTCTAGGTTGCTTCTCTCCTTGATTAGTTTCCATCCATTGCTTCCTGTCCTGCCTTCAGGTGCTTTTCATATCTGGTACACAGATGGGCCAGAAACGCTTACCTTTGCATAGCATCACTTGCTGGTGCAATTGTTTGCACTCATAGGAGACTCTTATAGCATATAGTTTTGAAATTGCTATTTTTCAAAAATCCAGTTTGGAAGACCAATATTGGTATATCATAGTTTAGTTCAATTCTAATGTTATATAGCTATATCTAAATTGATTGTTAAAATAACATTATTTTCTGCTTCACAGTTCCCGGTCATTCTATCAGTTTCCAAATTACACAAAATAACAATTGGCTTTGTAGATTTCTAAAAAATCAACATTTCTCGACCTATTTTCCTGATAAGGAAAAACAAATAAGGCAATTAGCAGTTTGATGTAAATACATCACAGCTTTTTTTTTTTATCATTCTTTATATAAAGGTGAGTTGAAATTAACAAAAAGCCCACTGAAGTTTGTTCTTGAGGGCTGATAATGTAGTAATTTTGAGGAGGAGGTTAAACTTCAGACCTGTGCAATTTACCATAACATACCAAACATCCTACCATTAAATAGCTAAATGTTATTTAGAAATCAGGAATAATGACTGAGGGGGTAGGAAAAGAGAGACAGAAGCAGCCAGTTGATAGTCACAACAAACCAGCCCACTCACAAGTATACTTGCAAACGCCGAATTGGCTTGGGAGGGGGGGAAGTCACCTTAATATAACACTGTCTTTCCTGTTGCTGTAGGCACATCCATATTAGCAAGCCAGAAAAGTCATCCCATTTCTGCGGTAGGCGCTCTGTCAAAGAAAGAAAATCTGCAATGAATTATCACATCAACTTAAACAAGGAAAAATAGGCAGAGAGCAGAGCAAGAGTTTCTTCCTGTTTGTAGACTATTCTGGCTGCAATCTAATAGCAAACTTAATCTTAACATTTCTGGTGGGGAAGCATTAAGCAACCACTTTTTCTATTAAAAGCTCAGTGTGGTTAGAAGTGGTTAGTGATTCTATTTCAGGACATGTGCAAAATTATGACATCCTATTTTGTTAATTACCTAATACGTAAGCAATTGGCGGTCGAAACTACTATTAGTTCAACGTTCTCATTTTTTAAAAAATCTATCATAAATCTCATCACCATTTAGAAAATTCACTTCTGCCTTACCTATAATAAATAAATGACTGCAATATTTCTAATTTCTCTCATGAGGATTTTACAGGCTAGGTTCATTACAATATACATCCAATCAACCTTTACTTCACCTCCCATTAAGTCAGTTTTATGACACTGCAGTATCAACAGGTTTGAAAAAGAGGCTCAAACAACTGAAGGCTATGAGAGAAAAGTAAAAAAAAAAATCACTCATTTTAGGTGGCTCAAGATACTAGGCTTTTCTATCAGGAGCTTTAAACATATTTTGAGACATTATAGAACCATTGTAGTGAATTATCCTAGTGATATCACTGTAATGTTTATTTGTTTTATGCACAAACTTTCCTTTAAAGACCTCCTATATGTCTTTAAGTTATCTGAATTCTAATCAATGCTGCTATCCATCTCCAACTGAGTGCATTTTGGTAAATTTTCTTTTATACTCCCAATATGGACATCATCAAAAATCAAGATGTCACTTCCCCCCACTCCTTTTGCATACACGTGAATGCACATACAAATATACCAAGTAAAACTGATATGAATAATCAAAACTGGTAGATGACAACATGAGTCTACTCTGATTTTCCATTTATAAGAGCCTCTAAAGCAGCCTACAACAAATCATACTAATCTAAACTGATTATCCCGAATTAAATGAATCAGAATCAAGTCAAACACTGAAAAGTAATTGTTTAGATTACAAAGGTTTATTAATGCTGAGTGATACAGTATATGTGTGATATCATGTTGTAGAATAAGAAATCAAGCTAGCTAGGAACATTTCAGTCAACACCAAAACTGAAACTTCAGCTAACTAAAAAAGCCAAGTAAATTTGTAGGGGACAGAATTTAAGAACTGAACAAATCTTTAGTAACTACAACTAATTTGCCAAAGGAGGGACACCCAGAAAAAAAGCCTCTATGGTAGGCAGATTCAAATTGGAGTAGACAACCCCTTAGATGTTTTGACTTTAGGTTATTTCTGACTTTAAATGTTAAAAACCAGGATTTTCAACTAAAATTTTAAATCAATTTTTAAAGACAGGCCCAAGACTGGAAGTTTTCAAAACGACGTTAAAGAGTAATTGAACTCTTTCGGGAAATGAGAAAAGGAATTGGTGTATCAACTGAAGTACAGCATTAGATACCATGGATACTACTACTACTACATCAATTATTAAATACTAAATATGCATTAATTTTTACTGTGAATCACAGACTTAAAAAGCAGTACACTTTCATTCATATAAATCTATGTATGAAAAAAATGTAACAAATGAATACATTTAGGCATTGATGTCAAACATCTAATTCTCATGCAGCAGTCTTGGTAATTTGAGTCAAACCACTGTCCTCACCAAGGAATAAACACCGAATATTTCATTTATTTATAATAATTTTTATACCACCTAGTCCAAAAGATTGTAGGTAAATAGGGTAAAAATACTTTTGTTAGGTTCCACAACATGTTGGCATAACAACATTTTGATCGAGGAGAATATTTGTAGCTCAGGGTTGAAATAAGCGGTCCCTGGTGCTCTCTGAACTTAGTTGTTTCCTTGTAGATGTTTCACTGCACTGATGACGTTACTTAGTTTAGGTAATGATCCGACCTAATTATTTCATCCAACCAAACCTAAAATTTATTTGTGTGGAACAAAGATCAGAAATATGGAATGCTCTAATTATATTCTCATTCAGTTTTAACAACAACTATTCTTGTTCAATTACAACAACTGTTATATCCAGGGGTGGGCTTCAAAAATTTCAGCAACGGGTTCTCTGCCTGGTTGCTGGGTGGGTGTGGCCATGGTAAGCATGGCCTAGTAGGTCTCCTGCACCGCAGTGTGGTGAGGGGGCGTTTTTGCCTACCCCAGGCTCCGGAGACTTTCCTGGGGAAGCCTGGAAGGGCAAAAAATGCCTCCCCCAGGCTCTGGAGGCCGGAAACAGGCCCATTTCCAGACTTCCGGGATGCCCGTTTTTCCCCCTCCCGAGTCCCTCCATGGGCCCAGCACTTACCTCACATCCAAAACGGGCTATGTGGAGACTCCTGGGAGGGGCAGGGTGGGAGGGGCAGGGAGGGCAGGGCCAGCCAGGGGTGGGATTTCGTGGTTTGCCCAACCAGCCATAACGTTAGCTACGGGTCTGTCCGAACCCATAGCAGCCCACCCCCTGGCTATATCTACCATACCACTGGCTATATCTGGATATTAATGATCAGAACATTATTATCTCCTGCATGTAAAGACACAATAATGTTCTCTGTAGCAGTCCAATGTTGTCGACCAAAGGATAATCCAAATTCAATATGCTACAAGAAAGTTGGGAATCTGTTCTATTTTGAAGATACAATAGTTTCCACTATTACCATTATTTTACAATTTTAAAAGCCTTCATAGTTGAATCATGTAAAGTTTTCTGAAATTCCAGATCCTAAAAATCCACATCTCAACCCAGACAATTCAATTAATTCTCTCACAGACTCTTAATCACCAGCAAATGCATCCATAAAACTGGGCTTTGAATTCTCAGATCTTTCAGATATTGCTGAACTATATCTCCCAGCAAGCTCAGACAATAGGCTGATGGTTAGTAATGCCTGTTTTGTAATCCAGTGAACAAGTACACACATTTCCCACACTTTGCTAGAATTTCTAATATTCACAAATATTAATAAAAAAGAGTTTTACAGATTGCAATTCAGAGCACATCTACAGAGAGACTTCCTGAACCTGTTTCTGAAAACTTTTCTCTACATATAAAATGGAAACTTTTTCAAATTTTGACATGACCTTTTTTCCCCCTACTTTTGGGAACCAATGAATGAATAACATTGCAAAATTTACTCTTAGAGGTTTTAATGTACATTTATCCAGAAGAAATGTCCTACCTTTCTCTCTGTTATACATAGGCTTACACTGGAATCTGTTACTAGATGAAGAATATTACTTTGAACTTTCAAATAAAACATTAGGCAATGTCATAAGAATGAATAGTTCAAAATGAAATACACTAACTAAAGCTAGGCATGGACCATATAAACAAAGGAGCCATACATCCAAAGATGTCAGTATTGCTTAAGCAACTAGAATCTATGCTTAGAATTTCAGGCAAAAAATAGTATTTCCCTTTCCCTCAAGACACTCGAATAGATTTATAACACAGCAAAAACCTTTAATACTCTAATTCAACACTAAATGTATATGAAGATATAATTTAACTATTTAAATAGTTTAAATAGTTGATTTTTTTCACTAATATGAGAAAGGAGATGTGGCAGCTACATATACAGTAATTAAGTTTGATTCAGAGAATATTGGGGGAGGGGGGAGACTCGGAAAGGACCAGAGATAACAAAAACCACTTAAAAGAGAGGAGGAGGTAGGAAAGGAAGAAATGGTGCTGATGGCAAACAGTATTTTTCCCTTCTAAGGGCTTGCTTGATATATTTTACTCTCTGAATAGAGTAGCAAGTGATACCACAAAGCAAGTTCTATAATAATAAACAAGTTATTTTGTGCTATCAAGCAGAACATCCCCTATCTCTCAAATTCAACAATAAAAACAGAACATAACAAAGTAAATAGCTAATCATTGCAATCATTCCATTACATTCATATCTGCTGCCAGATATAATCATAATCACAACACTTTTTATAATGACATGTAATGAATTCTACTTATTAAAATTCAATATGTGCAGCCTTACGGGGCTATAATAGCTTTAGATATTTGTTTTCTTCATTTAATACATGCATCCGCACTTTGATGTGGATGGCTATTCTTCAATATTGAAATGACACAATTACCAATGTAATTTTGCATATTTACATATGCCTGCATGTATATGTGAAAAGTATTAAGCCAACATGCAATAAAACATAGGAACACCAGGTTTCACCACAGAACCTGTAGGAATGGCATCATCTGATCACAGTTCTACACTGGATCTCTGTATATGTCCTGTGTGATCAACATGCTGAAGATGATCTTGAATAGTAAAGCAGAACAGGGAGCATGCAAAAGGAATGTTATAACGATGAGGAATTTAAGTTAATTTAGTTTCAAATATTTGTGATGATATTATTTATTCAGATGTATCTGACTCTTGGTGATTCTATGGGCCAGGTCTCTCCACATCTTCCAATCTTATACTATTTCTTTGAGTTTTTCTATGCTATGGCTGGTGTCATCTTTGATGGTGTCCAGCCACTGGTTTCCTTTTACCACTAACTCTTCCAAATGTAACTGTTTTTTCCAGTAAATTTGCTCGCATGGCATGGGCAAAATAAGTGATTCACTGTTTCATGATTTTGCCTTCCAGTGACATGTCTGCTCTTATGCGCTCCAGATATTTGATTGCCACATGTCCTTGCTTTTCCATATTTGGCTCATGTTCATCATTATTGTGCAACCCAGTACAATCTGATGTTTTACTTCTCAGCTACATTTACCACTTTGAGTGATCTGCGATTCTAGGAAAGTATATTTTTCCCCACACATTCTATCTCTTCATCTTTAATTACTATTTAGGTGTTTGTTTCCATTCCTTGCAGTGGACATGAGCTTGGTTTTTTAGATGTTCAGGAACAGACCAAAATTCTTAATTTCTTCTTTGATTTTCTTGATCAGATGTTCCAGGCCTTCCTTTTTCTATTTCTACATTTTTCTATGTATATCTACTTAACCTAAATGTGTATCCCTCAGAACAGCAGGCCAAATTGGAACCAAATAAATGGGAAGAAATACCAACTTTAATTCTAAATAGTAAACATAATCTGGTTTAAGATAGTGTTGTGTAGCTGACAGGAAAGCCTGCAGATATCTATATTAAATTAAACATATATGACATGGGAAAGGGTCCAATAAGTCACCTATGAGTGCAAAATGGGAAACTCCTAAAGAATGAAAAGACTGGTGGAAAGGGGTGGAAAAACAAAGTCAAGACTATCTTTGCAAAGTTTTGAGTTTCTTTAAAACCACAATAGCTGAAGCTCAATTTGCAGGTATGTAAAAGAGTTAACAAAATCCAAGAAAAGGTCAATATGACTTTTGTGATGGAAAAATGCAGGATAATAACTGTTATTTAAGATAACTGTTTTCTCAAAAATTATACAAAATGTAAATGTCAGGATTAAACAACAATCATTGTTATGAACATACCAGAGATATTCAGTCCATAACAATAACAATGAAAGCAATTGATGGCTTCTTTGTAATTAGTATATTTCTATATCTATATTCTGTACCAGACCTGTCTTAAGTAGCCTATTTTTTATACTTCTATATGATCCTGAAAAAGGATGTGACTGTTTTAATAAACAGAAAAGATGAGTGGTCTCTTGCAAGCACTTCTGTACTACGCTCAGAGTGTACAACCCTGTTGTTTCTCTACGTAGATCTTTGTTAAAAATGTCCTAGAGCTACTATAACCGTCCAGAGTCACTTAAGCGTAGAAACAAACAAACAAACATTAGGCAGTAAAGGCTTCCTCTCCCATTCCTACTGCATACCCTTATATCCTCCACGGAGATACTAGTTTGAGGATGGGAAAGAAAAATAAGATATATGGATGTATCTAAAGACTATAATCACAACCAGAAATTGTTGTTCTTCATAACCTCTGAACATCTAGGGGGCAACAATATATTGAATGGAAAAATAATAACTCCTGAGTCTATTTCATGTGAATGAGAAAAGATGTAGCTGGTGACCGAAGTTCTGTACAACGAAAACTTCTATTTTGGAGTGAAATAAAGATTTGTTTACAAGTCAACCTTATTCTGATGCATAATTGAGACAGGGTTGGTCTATTTTTAGGACAAGAGCTTATTCAATAGCATACCAAACAGACCTGCTTTAGTAAAGTTCTGAGATACTTTGGAGAATTGTTAAATTAGTGGCTTGAACTGTTTGCTCACAAAGAACGATGCAAAGATATGATGCCCAACTTACTTGTGCTTGAGAATTGTTATCTTTAATGCAAAACCCAATAATTGGATTGAGGAAATGTTGATCCCATAAGTAGGCCTGTTTTCTACTCTTAGTGGCTATTAGCCCAAGAGGAAAAATAGTTATATGTAAACCAAAGTAAATACAATGGCAAATATTCAAGCAGCAAGAAGAAAAAATGATGCTCAAGAAGCAGATAAAAACTAATTAGGCAGAATAAAATAAAATGCTATGAAGCAATGAGAGAGAGCAAAAAAGAGAGCAAGCGAGTTTTCAGCCTAAACATTTCAGTTCTAGAACTTCTAAATAAAATTATTAGTATATAAGCTTTAAGGCAAAAATCATCTAAAATAACTCCCGATTCAAGTTACTTACTGGATGCTTTTTGACAATGCAAATACCCAACTTTTGCAGATTAGAAATTAGACTTTTCCATTCATTTAAAAGGCAGTAGATCTGATTCTGTTCGCATTCACTTTGTTACTCAAATTTACAATATTCAGCTCAGTATATTAATTCATTAGAATAGCTTCTCTACATGAAGGAAAATTTAGGCTCAGAACTAATACTCTTTATGTTGTATAATAAATTTAGCTGCCTGGTCTCATGACTTTATATATCCTTACCAAAGAATCCTGTCATCAGATTTCATGCAATTCTTGCCTTTCTGAAGGAGAAAAATGAAATCATTCAGGACTTCTGTGCAAATCACCCACTCAAGTAAAGAGTGTCAATTACACTTGGTGGCTAAATATATAGGCCGCACGTGGCTGAATAGATGAAGCAGAACTGACAGTTTTCTCTCTATACATACAAATTCACCACAGGAGATGTCATCTTTGCGTTTAACATTTAAACAATTTTTGTTCATTCTTCATTCTAGGAAATCATTTGAAACCAGTTGTATAACCTAAGTGTAATATTAATGTATTTACATTATTTATAAGCTGCCTTTCAGAGCAAGTCCCTCACAGGCAGCCTACAATAAAATCGCCTAATAAATTACTAAAAGCAGCAAATAAATAAAATGAATAAAGGCCAGCAAAAAATTAATCACAGGCTGAGCAAAACAAATGTTCTGGAATTCTCTTTTAAACTTTGCAGTAAAAGAGCCCCAATTCTTGGAGGAGGAAAATCTGAAGCTAAAGATGCCCTTGAATCAAGCAAGCCTGGCTCTTGAATCTGGCCAAAGTCAGGAAAATTGTAACCCTCTATGATAACGATGATTACTTCAAATCAATTAAATGTATCCTTTCAGTGGATTTCAATCATCATCATCATCTTCTTCATCATCATCATCATCATCTTGCATTAATAAACAGCACAGGAAAAGATAAAGTGTATAACTACCACTATTCCAGGAAAATAGAAGCATGTAAGGCTGATTGACTGATGGACTAACTAAAATAATCCTTGAAGAAGACAGCTATCTTAATCGAGGTTGCAAAGGCATCAGTATGGGCTATTTTCCTCAAGGGAGGAAATTCTAATGGACTCTCCTTTTGGTTAGCTGCCTGTATGTATGTAGTTGACAAAACACCCAGAAGAAAGTTTGTACAGATGACCAAATTCATGAGGCAGAAGATGTTCCTTGAAATCTTGCCCATGTTGTTCATGGCTTTAAAGATTAGCATTCACAATTACTTCAACCCTAATTCCTGATTAATTTCTACTTGCTTCACTTGATTTCAGTGATGACCAGAAGTTTCAGATTTTTTTTCTCCTATGAATATAGCTTCTGTTATGGGGTTCATTTTGGATGGTTTGGAACAGGCAGAACTGGCAAATAGATATAGGTTTCACCCCAAAGTGTTCTACTTATTGCTTCACAAATACATAGACTCTTAAGTTTCATAAGTTTTACTAACATAATCCTACTCTTCTATCTTACTTAACCTACATCTCAGATAAGCCTATAAACTTAGCTACTTATTTATTGAGGTTTTCAGTAATTCTTCTAATTTTGTGGTCCAAATCCAATTCACACACAGTTTCTTTTCTTTTTTTTTCTGACTCTGTTCCTTTAACCGCTGGGTATTTTCTTCTCCTTCTCCTCTCTTAACTGTTTTTATTTTCAGTACCATTTGTTCTTATGCAGAAATATAATATAAATACCAATGTGCTTTTCCCTTGAAGTCAAATAGCAGCCTTCTGAAGGAATGATTGTATGGATCAGCAAAAATCACCAAGATGGTGTGATAAATCCTCTTCCTATATTGGCATATAACACACTAGTCCATTGTGTTACCATTTGACCTATACCCATAGTAGCAAATGATGCATAGCTAGACAAAACTTTCTTCTCTATAAGGAAAGGCATAGTTTAAATTTTATTCCTCCTAGAATTTTTTCAGCTGATAAGCTTAGTGGTTAAAGATGCTGAGTTTGTTAACTTGAAAGTTGACAACCCAGGTTCGAGACACCAGCGCTGCACAACAGAGTGAGCTCCCATTGCTTACCCTGCTCCTGCCCACCTAACAGTTAGAAAGCATGCAGATGCAAGTACATTAGTAGAGTAGACCTTCGGTGGGAAAGTGACAGTGTTCCATGCACCTTTGGCATATAGTCATGCTGGCCACGTGACTACGGGAAATGTGTTCGGACAATGCTGGCTCCCTCAGTTAAGAAACAGGCAAATATCCTTACAACTATTTTATTTTCCTAAACCACATTAAAAGAATTTAAATCATGGTTGAAGCTGTAACAGCAAAATAATCAATATGATTAAAGAAGAAAATATGCTTTATATTCTTTGTTGTTAATTCCTGTTGCATCACAAAATAAGTATGTGTTGCCAAATAATTAACCTCAAAGTAATACATATCCTTATTGCCAATTCATTTTCTTCAAAATTACAACAGGCTTTAACAGGCTTACACCCTTAATTCCTGATAAACCTGATGAAAAATGAACTTCATATTCTTGAGAATGCAGGTCATGAGAACAATAAAGAATTATGGACTCCTTCACAATGCTGTCAATCAGTAAGATCTGTCCTGGTGAGGAGTGAATCTCTCATTATAAATGCCATTTCCACAAAATTCCAGTAGATCCAGCTGTAGATACTGAAAGATTTTGACTGTATTACATAATTCTGAATTTTCACAAACTCTTGCACCTTTCTTGGCCATTGGCCCTACAATGTAAGCAATTCTTCAAAAATTCCCCTATTTGTACTTCCACTATTTTTCTGCATTAATTGATGCTTTTCTCATTAATATCTATCTATCTATCTATCTATCTATCTATCTATCTATCTATCTATCTATCTATCTATCTATATCTATCTATCCATCTATCCACCCATTCCTGCCTGTCTCCACTGTCTTTGATTTTTAAAACAAACCTAACATATAACGTTTCTATAGCACATCAACTTTCAACAAATTCTGTTCCCCTTCTCAGCCTCCATCTGATATCATTGAGGAAAGAAAACAAGGCAAAAAGAGGATGGCATCTGCTCCAGTAAAAGCGTGAGGTGTGGGAATAGCACACAGACATTTGCCTATAGAAAAAGAAAGAAACTGGTAGGGAATGAACTACTTACTATGTTATGTTTCTCAGAGGCTACTGTAAACAATGGTGTGGGAAGCTTAAAAAAGGAAACTATAAAACAATACTTGGCAGTAGCTTTTGCAAAACAAACAGACTTATGAAGTTCTTCCCATCACTGCCACAAAGTTTAATAGATTTATTTTTCTGAGTAAGAAAACTTCTGGAAATAAAGTTAAACTGGAAGCCTTAAGGGAGACATCTAGAAAAAAAAAAAGAATGCGACTGTAAAGCTGGATTTGGTTTAAGAATCAGCACAGCATAAAAAGGCAGACTTGCTTCCTACTAACTTGAAGACCTCCCACAGAGTATAACTGAAGATTATTAGTACACTGTGGCCTAATTAGACTCTTCGCTAAATAGGGTTCCTTATAGCAACTAGTTTTTTTATTCAACTTACTCACATTTATTTGGAGCACAGTTCTACCCAGGTCTAGACAAATGCGTCTGTGTACTTGATATTGTTTTTTCTTCTAAACTCTGTGGAGCATTTTAAGGCAATTGGCTAGGAAGGGAGAGGAAAAGAAAGCAGAATAGGGCGGTTGGGAAGATGGGTTTACTAGAATAAGAAGATACTAGGATTTAAAATTAACTGACTTCCTTACTTGCTGTGTGGCCTCCCAAAGACCATTTGTCTTTATGCAGCTTCAATTTCCCTCTCTTTTACATAGGGATACAATTACTTCCAAAAATTATTTCAATGGATTAAAAGTTGAATGATCAAAGCTTTTGAAATATGGCACCTTGTCTAATTATTATTTGCATTAGCCTTTTTCTCCCCATTGTTGCTTATGGCGAGATACCAGGATGACTGAGGTGGATGTTGAAATAGGCAGCCGCTGGGCTACAGGAGTGGAATTTCCATGTAAGCAACTGAAGAGTCTTGGAGAAAAATAGATATTTTCCCATTAGATGCTGCTGCTACTAGCTGCTTGGTCAGAAGCTTTCTCTTGCTATTATAGTGAGAACATATATCATCAATTCCACACATTTACCCATAAATAACTCCCTGGCAAATGTGTGTGTAATATGTGCTACTTTATCCCATACACAGTCTTAACTCAATGCCTATATCTGGTTGCTGGGGAAAAGGAACTCATCTGTTATTTTAACACAAGAAGAGCTACTTTCCTAACGGAGAGGTTCTCTTCAGCTCCCTGCTCCTTTGCTGGCAGAAACGTGGGTGCGGCTACAGTACTTCTGCTCGATGCTCATTCCTGCTTGATGTGCTCAGTTTCTATTGAGGCTCTTGTTCGCCAAAGCAGTGGGAGGTAAGAGGAGTTAAGGTAATGCATCAGTGGTTGCCAGTGGTGGAGATGGGAAGAAATAAAAAGCAAAAAGAAATATACCATTTCAATCAAAGTCTGAAATTTGTAGAAGTGGTTTTGGTCTCAATATAGCAAAAATATTTATCCAAGAAACTCCTACTCGGGTGCGAACATCCTACTTCTAGTGGGATTTTGTTTGGACAAAATCCTGGGCAAAAGTGGAAGCTAATACAGAACATGTCTATAAACAAATATATTTACTTAGTATGACCTGCACATTCACCAGCGTATTTCAGTGATTATAACGGGTAAACTATTTCCTAAAGTAGTTTTATTTTGTGATATCTGCTAATTTATTTGATCTACCCCATTCTTCATACTCTTGAGTGTTAAGAGTTATTTCAGCCAGACAGAATGAAAGGTATGCTCTGAGAGACATATATATGCTTACTGCTCCAAACCCTTAGGATTACCAGTGGTTGAATTAAAGAAACTGACTTAACTATTTTCAGTATCTGCTGATCAGCGGATGAACTGCTTTGTGATGAGAGAAAAAATTACTCTCTGGCAGTTTTTTTTCCTATGTTGGATACTAGCGAAGAGAATAAACAATTATTAGAAAGGATAACAAGGTAGTTATTATATAAAATATTATTTGTTAATTGGCAGAAGTAGTTTATATATTTACAAAATAGTTAATTAAATTTATTTAGGTAGAAAATCTATATTGCTCTATTTTTAAAAAACAACACTGTGTAGCTAATAAATACACAATCAAGCCAAAACAAAACAAGATTAGAAAAACATAATTTCTTTCATTCAATTTTGAATTTTGTTCAATTGTTAAGTTTAAAAACAAAATTACACTGAATTCCAACATGAACATCTTTAAAAATAAAGGAAAATCAAACTATGACTATTTCCAGAACAACAAAAAAAACCCTAGAAAAACACAACGAAGTAAAATCACTCACACACGGTCACATACACATATATTTGTGCGTCTCCAATTTTTTCTGACTCACAGAACAAAGTATTGCCTCTAGATCAGCCCTGGGATCTCAAAACATCAGCTCTTTTTTTCTTTGTTGGCTTTTGACTGCAAAGCATTTTGTGGTAACTCTCATAGGTCAAGTTCATATTTTTAGCCTTACTGGAGTTTTGAATTGCTTTCAGTTTGTGGGTTTAAAACAAAATCTTAACATTTCTGATGTGGCATTTTGTTTTCAGTAATTGATATTAATTTTCAGGTTGCACTTCTGGTTTTAATATGAAAAGATCTTGGAGAACTGCATTAAAAGATCCACACAAATGGTAAGGTATTGTTTAGTTTCCATTTGTTTTATATTCAAAATGTTTTACATGCTTTAACTGCCATATACTTTCCTGGTTTCTCTTTTGCCAGATATTATCTCTACATTGCATAAAACATTGGCTGGCTGAAACAATTATTGTGATGTTTCTGCAAGTAGCCAGGTCTGGAATCTGGTGATAATCAACATTTCTACAAACTCAAGTTGATACACTGGACCTGTATTACACACTTTAAAGTGACTACGAAAACAGCGGTCAATTATTTATAGGGAGATACTATGCCAACAGCAGATGCTTTCCATATGTATAGCAGAATGCTGCAGTTCCCCTGTCTTCATTGTATTCACACTGCAGAATAGATTTGGAGATAGTGATATTCTCATAATAGGTTCTGCCAATATTGCACTGTTGAGAACCCTCAAGTCTGTTTAAGATATTACGGTAAGAAAATGGATAACTTGTTTATCAATGACAGTATTTAAAAAAGAAAAATCACAAGCATCGCTTCTGGCACATTGTGTCAAAAATCAGTATTTAATGATGCTCTCTTAGATGTATAGCCAGAAGGCTCTGGAGTAAAACAGTTATTTAAATGAGTGACAAGGCCCAAAGGCTGATGCTAAAAAGTCATTATTACATGTATTTTATGGCACTGGTATTACTTTTACTTTTTCAGGATCATTGTATTTAGGATGGTCATGCAGCTTCCCAGGTGATAACAGTGTCTGATACTTTTAAAACAGAATATACAGGTATTCCTAGAGTTACAACAGTTTGTTTAGTGACCATTTAAAGTTACAATGTCACTGAAAATGTGACTTATGAGGTTTTTCACACGAACATTGTAGCATCCCCATGGCCACATGATCAAAATTCAGATCCTTGGTAAATGGTTCATGTTCACGTGATCAGCTTTTACGACATTCTGCCAAGTCATTGGGGAATCCAGATTCCCTTACCAACCATGTTACTAACTTAACAAATGCAATGATTCACTTAACAGCGGTGGCAAGAAAAGTCGTAAAATGGGACAAACTCACTTAGCAAAAGTTTCACTTAGCAACATAAATTACGACCTCAATTATGGTCGTAACTCGATTACTACTTGTATTAGACTCCTCAGAGACTAGCATAATAAAGAACCTGGCTCATCTCAAATCAAGCCTAGAAAATTAAATGCATCCAGGTGATCATTGCTTCTCGAGACAAAGTGTTAGGGCTGACTGCCTTGAAAGAAGTATTGCACCAGACTTTTTAAAAAAGTGTAGTGAAATTTAACAGCTATTGCTCAGTGACAAATACAAACACAGGTTTAGGAGAAAGCTACTTCAGAAACTGAAGGTTCAATTGCAGGCACTTTTGAATGAAAACTGTTTGTTTGGCTTCAGTTTAATCAGATATTAAGGCAGCTGTGGCTACCTTGATGGATGAAGTCTATCAAAAAAAAAAGGAGTGTCTTATTCCAACTGATTCTTCTAGATCAGGGCCGTTAAACTCATGGCCCGTGGGCCGGATGCGTCACACGCTGGCCACACCAACAACTGGTTTTAGCAAAGGGAGAAAAAGTCTCGATATGTGATGTCAACATGCCGACATGAGTTTGACGCCCCTGTTCTAGATAATTCAGTAGTCTAACTGAACCATGAGTTTTACCTAATGGATAGGTTTCAGATAATAGCAGGCCATACGTACTTTGGGAAAGAAGCCTATTTATAGAAATGCCTTTTTCTATATCTGCTTATCTTCAGTAGACTTCCTTTTTTCAAATAATAAAGTAAACATTATTTAGGAATTTTAATTATCTATCTATAAAAAGAGTCTTTCTTTACTGTCTTCTCAAAAGTATTAGTAGCACTAACTTTACAACGTTTTCAATTCTATTTTAGGTCCTTTTAGTGTTTTTCAGATATTGTCAGCATTTCATTTTGCTTATAGTTTCATTTTGTTTTATAGCTTCACTATTTTAGTGTGTTTATTCTGATGAAGAGTAATTTAAAAAATAAATAAATAAAAGTACCCAAATTCATCTTGTTTGTGTTGTTACTCAGCTTATTGCTTTTAATTTCTCTTGGGAAATGACTGGCTTTTGGCCTAACTAAAATGTCTGAAGTGCATGATATAAATACTGTGGTCTGAAAAAAATGCAATAATAATGACAATCTCATAATTGTACTGTAGGTTGCTTCATCACTAAGGTACTGCACATAATGTGGTTTAATGTGTCAGAACTTCATGACTACATTTCCGTGTTTCAGGATTTTTCTTATGTACCATGAAAATCAAAACATACTAAGTTTGTGGTATTTTGCTGAGATAGCATTAATTCTGGAATAAAGATAAGGTCAACTTTTTATAAAGATAAGGTCAACTCTTTCCGCAGGCAATGTCTACATTTAATTTTTTTAAACAGGTGTTTTTGTCTGCATACTCTTCCATCTTTCTTCTTCCTAATATATGCACTCATTTATGAGAATAAACTGCTCTCAGTATCAGCTGGTGATTACATGCATACAACTATTCATGCTGCTTTCTTATTAACATTAGAAAAGCAATTTGCCAGGCCTCCATCAAAAATGTACTTCAATTTATTAGTATAGCCATATACTCTTTATATTCCTTGGTGCTCTCCCATCCAAATACTAATCAGATCCAATTTGTAGCAGAGTTTGAAAAATATGAAGACTTATTACTTACTTAACATGTTTTTGTTAATACAATTGCCTTTTTAGTAGCGTTATTATAACAATAGCTCTTAATCAGCTTGTAATCTACTAACACAAACATAGGGAATTTTTAGTTCATAGTCATAGGCATTTAAAAGGATCCAGTTAATCTACTACTTCAAGAATCTTTTGAAGCATTCACCTCACCATCTTCTGAACTATGTTCTCTTAAAAGCAAAGATGCTTTCCTGAACTCTATACAGAATACATGATCAGTTTGATAACTGATCACAAAATGCTGTTCTATACTCTATGGAAAAACCTATGTAATCATTTTTGTATAATCAACTTTTCTGAATATCTCTCATGCTTGAAAAAAGCTACAATGGCAAAATGCTAAATAGAAGCAGAAGATTTGTAATTGGTTAATATTTTTCCCTAAACGTTATTTTCCCTACAATATTCACAAATCTAAATATCTTCTGAAATGGTTCAAGATCACAATTTCAACTTCTGTTTTTGTCTCTTAGGAGCTATAATTGTACCTGACATGGCATGACTGACATCATCACTATCATCATCATCACCACCTACAACTTGTTAGAAAAATAACTATAGTGCAAACTGCACAAAACACATATAAAAACCACAGTTATATAATGTTTCATCCTAAACATACTTCCCTGGAATTTAGGTTGTGCAAAACCTGTTCTTTGGGGTGAAATTAAAATTATTTGGGGTGGGGGTAGCAGTGCTCATAAATGTCTCCTCTCCTATCATTGCTGGAGAATGATAATATCTGTAACAGGAATAACGACATGATTTCAACATACTTCACAAGATGAAGGCATTTTTATTACTATGTTCATGTAGTCCTCTAGAAATTCACTGTCTTTTCCAGGACCATGTCTGTTCTCAGTATTTTGTTTTTCTATTTACTTTCCTAATTCACAAATCAGAATTCAATATGAAGGGTACTTCTAGACAGCCAGGTCATTCACCCTAAATAAATCTTTTCTTCCTCAGAATTAGAGTTAAGAAATATTATAGAGGTCAACAAGTCTACTCCTTTGCATGATGTATGTTTCATTAGAGCTTCTCTAACAGATGGTCATCCAGTCTCTATTTGAAAATCTCTAATGAAGTTACCACAACATTTTGCAGCTGGTTCTACCAGCTAACAGTCACACAGGTCAGGGAGTTCTTCCTGATATTTATCTGCTTCATTATATCTTAGCTAAATATATTTATGGTTCATATTTTTAATAGATTAAACACACATAGTTCCTTTAACTGTGCCTCATATTGCTATTGGTACCTCTACTCTGGGCTTGATTTATTTTGAATTGTGGTGTCAAGAACTAGATATAGTTCTCCAAATGGAATATTACCAGGGTAGAATGGAAACGAATAATTATTTCTTGTGATCTAAACTCTATTGTTTTGTTTATGTAACTCAGATAACATTTAGCTTTTTAGCAACTGCATTACACTGTTCACTCATGCTTAACTTATGATAAGCAAGGTCATCAGATTTTTTTCACATGCACTATTGCCAAGCTATTGCTACTGCAGTGATTAGAATGCAGTACTGCAGGCTACTTCTGCTGACTGCCAGCTGCCTGCAATTTGGCAGTTTGAATCTCACCAGGCTCAAGGTTGATTTAGCCTACCATCCTTCTGAGGTCAGTAAAATGAAGACCCAGATTGTTAGGGGCAATATGCTGACCCTGTAAACCGCTTAGAGAGGGCTGTAAAGCACTATGAAGAGGTATATACGTCTAAAAGCTATTGCTATTGCCTATATTCATGTCTGACATTTTCCCTACCAGATGCAGGACAGACAAATTTCTTCCTTTTAAATACCTTTTGCAGGTGGTCTTCAACTTAGAACCACAATTGGAATCAGAAATCTAGTTGTAAGTCATCGTGATTGGAAGTTGAAATATTTTTTTCTACATCTTCCCAGTGTTTACTTCATTAATCACCACAGTTATTAAGTGAATCACCATGTTCGTTAAATAAATAATGCAGTCGTTAAACCAAACTATTTTTCCGGTAGGTGTTTTTTGCTGGAAACCAGCAGAAACAATCGGAACCTGCAATAAATATCACAAATCATGGTCAAATGACTGTGGGACACTACAACAGGTCATAAAACTGCTCAGAGTTACCGCATGGTAAAATGGATGGCTAATAAATTGTATAAATAAATAAACAAACAAACAGCCAAATCAACTGCCAAGTAGCCAAAATATGGTCATGTGACCACGGGGGGCGGGGGCATTTAACTATGGCTAGAAGTGTTTTATGGGCTGTAGAGCAACTATTTTGAAGTCGCTGTAACTTTGATGAATTGTAAAACAACCAGTTGTAAGTCAAGAATTATTCTTGTTTCCTCTTTTATTTGTAACTGGCCAGAATTAATGAGGAATTGGATAACTCCAAAGTCTAAATAAATAAATAAAGTCTTTTATGAGGAACAAATATTTGTTGAACAAAAGAAAAAAAATGTGCACAATAGTGTATTTTGAATGAATAAAAGATCATAGAACAAATATGGATGAAAAGGTAAATGAGTTGGGATGAGTAAGGGATGACTGAGAAAGTCATGGATGAATGGAGTTGCTCAAAAACCCAAACCAGAAAATTCAGAAGTTTAAAGAGCAAAAGGCAAAGTCTGGAGCAATGTATGGATGGGGTGGTTTGCAAAGATAGAAGGGCAGATATAGTAAGAAGTACTATAAACTAAACTTTTTCCTTTTTTTATCCATGCCTTTAATTTCTTTATCTTAGTGAATCTTCATAAAACTGCTTACCTAAAAGGATGCCGTATGATGGCTATGCATATATATGCAGCCCTCTTTATGGTTCTTCTTATGTTCACTGACTCACTGACAGAGCAATTCCATGTGGAAAGGAACTGTTACTACTAAACTGAGCAGACATTTGTTTCCCACTAGTAAAATCAATTGTATGTTTTTGAGTATCAAATAAATAATTAAAATATTCTTTTAAATTTGTAGAGATGCTTTATCCCCAAGTATGTTGTTAAAAACATTCCGTTTTGCAAAAACTTTTACCTATTAAAATAGCAGTCTCCAACCATTCCAGCTTTGTGGACTGGTGGCGGCAGCAGTGTTATGCCCCTGTCAGAGACTGAATCCAAGGAGGAAGACAAACAGCTGACAGGAAGTGGGGGAGTGTGGCTCCGTTGGCTGTGGAGGAAACTGGGGAAGGGCAAAGTCCAGCTGGGCAGAGCAGGGAAGAAGTAGAACAAGGGAGAGGGAGCTTAGAGGAAGACCCAGGGCCAGGGCCACCCCCTCTTCATCCTAGGGCACGCAGGGAGGAACGGAGAAGAGAGCAACGTGGGTTGCGTGGCTTATGAGGGAGGAAAGGGCCCTGATTCTCATTAGCCACACCTGGGAATGAGAATTTTAAAAAGATGCAAGCTGAGTGCCACGTCTGCTGGGAACAAACATGAGATTATCTTGTGTTGACTTTGGTTATCTACATTCCTGGCATCCTCCCAACCATGTTGAATTACTGCTCTTCTTTCACATCTGGAATTCCTTCTCTTGCCCTGCTGGACTGATTACCTCATCTTGCCTTGATTGGACTTATAGTTACAGTTTTTGTTGACCACATTTTGCGCTTGATTCTCTGCAGCCAAAGGCTGTTCCTCGGAGAGTTTTTCTCCAGCCCAGAAGGTAACCCGGACATTGGGGGCAAAGTTGGAGCTAATAAAGGGACTCCTACTGATTATCTGACTGTTGCCTTTGTCCCACGCCCCGGGTCATCACAAGCAGGATGGGGGGAGGGGATGGTTCTGCACATGTGCCGCTCATGCAAATGGTGTGTATGTGCTTATGTATATGTAATTTTTATACCATTTTTATTTACATGATAGCATATGACATGAAGAATCGCCTTAAAAAATCATGTTAATTAATTATTCTTCAATATATCTCTTCCTTCTTCAGGATATAGCATTGTTTTTATGTCAAGCTCCGCTCCTAGAGTCTTGTATGGACATATCAATACAGGATGGTTTCTTTTTCTTCTTTTTTTACATGATAGAAAGTGATTTGCCACTGCCTTCTCCTAGCCAGCAGTTCTGGAAAACTTCCACACATCATTTAATACTATAGCCTACTTTTAAAATAAAAACAAATTCTTTACTTCCTGTTAAAAGTTTAGTTATAAATGAAAAACACCAAGGGAGACTTTTAAAAATCTGAAAGTATTTGATCATTTCATATCATGCTGAGAAACAAATCTCAGTGATATGACCACCAGTGAACTCCCCCACCTCAAGCTCAAATATACCAGTGCTAAAATACTTATACTTACTGTGCCGCCGGTTTAATTAAAGAAAAACAAAAGTGCACATAGTTTGCCAAAAGAAGGAAAGCATTTCAGTCAACTGTGTTTTCCTTTAGTAACAAGATCATGAACAAGTAGAGCATGCAACTTTTTCAACCATTGCTCTGTGTTAGATCAGTATATTTTAACATACGGGAAATCGGGAAGTTAAACTCTTATTTCTATTATTAGCTGAATAAGAAAGGAAGAAAGCATAATCAAATGTCCTTTGACTCTCTAGTCCAAATTATAATCAAGAAGTGGGAAAGCAACCCAAATCTAATGTGAAAGTATGTGCATGTGTGCGTGCACGACCGTGCATTTCATTCAAAGAAAATAACAATGCTGTAGAAGGCAAGGCTAACCAATGTATCTTTAAGACAGATTGTCTCCTCTCAGGAAGAGGACAAGCTAATTATAGTGTTCCTTTTAGAGGCAACTCACACATGTAAACTATTATGCAAAATATAAGTGTTTTTTTTCCTCTTCAAGAATGCTCAAGTTCATTAGACATGGTTTTTTCAATGTAGAAAATCAGGCCAGAAATGAAAATAAACAGCTTCTAGTATATGCAACATAATTCCCTCAGCATTTATGGAAATACAGTAAAAAGAGTCCTACAGAAATGTGACTTGACATTTCATGCTTTCCCCCCTTAATCTCATGTTCAGCATTTGCCTATTTGTACTATATTGTTTCCAATTTAACAGTACTTCAGTGAACGAGGATGGCTGTAGTGGTAATAACTATTTGTTGGTGAATATTTTGGTCTAATTTAATCCAACAATTAACAGATACCAATGAAGACTGAACTCATGTTTACAGTACGTATTACATTTACTAGCCTACTCTTGCAAAGGATGTCAGCAATACAGCATCCGAGAAAGATCCTTCCCCAGGTTTTTCAATTTCCAGTACTCCTTCTCTAATAATTTGCCTACTGGGCAGTTTATGCCAAATGGTTCAGTTGATTGACCAGTTACATATGCAAATGCACTTCAATTCTGCTGCAAGTTCAGGTGAAATAACAGCAAACCATCCATGCAAAATAGATGCAGCAGAAATGCACTTCAGTTCAATATATTTATCGTGTCGGATTCTGAGGGAGAGGAGGAACAGCCGACAGAGAGTGGAGGTGTGGCTCCGGAGGTTGTGGAAGAGGCTGGGGAAGGGCAGAGGTCGGTTGGGCAGTCAGAGGAAGAAGGAAACAACTTGACTTACGAGAGAGGAAGCGGCCATGATTCCCCTCATTGGTTGCAGCTGGGGAGAATAGTATATAAGAGAGATGGTTAAAACATAGCGTTGCCAGAAGCAAAGCGTGTTTTATTTTGGGCTGAAGTTATCTTGGTTGGCATCCTTCCAACAGACTGTGCCTTGTTATCTCCTTGAAGTTAGTAATTACTTATCCTGGTCGGTTGTGGAAATTCCTTCATTGTAGTTTGTTTTGGTTTTTTATTTCACCTCTCTCTGCTCATTAAGTTCAGACTGTATTGCTTTCTTTTGAAGACTATTTTTGAATAAGTTTTATCTCCAACTGAAAATTACTGAACAGTGGGGCCCAGTTGGAGGCATTAAAGAACATTTATTTATGTTTTGGATTTTGTTACGTTTGTGTTACACTCTGGGATATCACAATATTCTTTTGAAGCCAAGGGGAGAATATTTTGACTGAAAGCATACAAATGCTTTAGTTGGTATCCTTTTATTCCAAGCTGCCAATTGGCAAGCTTTTGTTTTTGACAATTCTTTAATATTCTGTCATCCTCCTCTGCTGTTGAAGATGGGTGCTCAACCCATGTGGATGGTGATGTAAAACCAGGAAGCAAACCCAAATATCTCTGCCAAAGCACTATTCACCAACGACAGGAATGGCACACTTGCTGTTCAGGATGCCTTCGGTGAAAGAATCACATCCAAAAGGAAATAACAGTCATCTTACCAAATTAATTTTCAGCTTCAGTTGGGAAAGGTTCAATATAATGCTACTTTGGATACCAGGTTTTGTTACTTTAATCCCAATGTGGGAAACATTTGCAATCAGTCTTAAATGCCTTAACTGCACTGAACTCTGCATTGAATTCTCAAAAATCCATCTCATCCTGGGAACGCTTTTTTTGAACTATTACCATCTGGCAGATGGTACAGAATAATAAAAACAAGGACAAATAGGCTGAAAAACAGCTTCTATCCCAGGGCAGTAGCTCTTTTGAATTCTGCTGTATCGTGCAGTGTTGGTGTGGTGTTGGGGGTTTCCGGTTCAATGTGTGAAGGGTGAAGGATGTGTGTTTGTGTTTATTTTCATGGTCATGATGTGCACTGAAGATGGTGTTTGATTTCGTTGTATGAGGTGCAATGACAATAAAGTAAACTAACTAACTAACTGAAGATTTATTAAACTTTGCCACTTTTAGAATATGAAGAGCCATCATTCATCCACAAAACATAACACTTCATTTTACATGTAAATCAGCAGCACCAACTGATTGTAGGTATTAGTACAGTAAGCTAGAGCCAGACAGATTTCCTTTTTCTTATCATCATTGCTCCCATCATCTCCAGTATCTTTCTTGCCACTCCAACAGTATTTCTTCCAAAAGAGAATATAGGTACTCCCTCAACTTATGACCACAATTGAGCACGGTTGTTAAGTGAACCTGGCTTCCCCACTGACTTTGCTTGTCAGAAGGTCGCAAAGGTGATCATGTGATCCCGGGACACTGCGACTTTCATAAATATGAATCACTCGTCAAGCATCTGAATGTAAATCATGCTACAATGGTTTTAAGTGTGAAAAATGTCATAAGTCACTTTTTTCAGGGCCATTGTAACTTTGAACAGTCGCTAAATGAACTGTTGTAAGTCGAGGACTACCTGTATTTTAATGAATTCTTTTTAAATCACTTTTAAGCATTTTAAACAGATTGAGGGAGTTGTTAAAGGATGGATATACTTTATCTTTTTTTTAATCTAAACTGATATTTCCTTATGAAGGTGGAAGAGTTAAGGTTTTATAAGATCACTTATATCATTCATCTTGATATTATGGGTTGGAGGGGTTGTATTGTGTTGCATTTTCGGAGTAGAATAAAAATATTTTCTTTAAAAAACAACAGGAACAGAATTAGAAAATTGTTACTGGCCGCTCTAAAACCTTGGCAGAGTTTGGTTCTTTCTTTAATTGAAAGTCAGTTGTTTTCCCATCATTAAAGACCGCAACACATATTTGAAAGGTTTAAGGGTAGAGATTAATTATGAATGCATGAAAAGTTGACATTTTGGAATAATAATTTTTATTTGAAAGTTGCAAATTATTTTTAATTTACTTAAGCAGAAACGTATTTAATATTCTATATGAATGTATTACGATGATTTCTAAAAAATGGTATACTACATGAGGAATTTTAATTGTCTTAAATTGAGGTATGTTAATTAATTCAATTAAACAAAATGTATTTCTTAATTTGGGTAAGCTACATTTTGCCACTGAAACTTGCAGATTACACTGCAGCAGAGGATACAGGAATGATTTTGTGTTTTGAAGAATATTAAATAGGACTGATTTATTAAAATATTATTATATTCTTTTATTTAAAAAGAATTGGGTATCAACCATTTTACGCTGGAGAAGAAGTATAATGTAGCTAAAACTATAAAAGTTTGCATGGAAATAAACTACCATGCCAGAGTTGTAATTCTGGACCGAAAAACAGTCTTGTTGTTCAACTCTGTCATGGCATAATAACATGGCAAAGTACATATGTGTTATTGTTTACTGTTTCAACTGCAGTTGCTATAGCTTTATAAAGTTACATTTTCTCTTCTTTTTTTAAGTTATTGGGCTGATCCACAAACTGACAGTTGTTCGGGATTTCAAACTGATTCTTTTCCATCCTCTCAAATAATTCTGACTTGCTGCCGTTCTTATGACCACTATTGCCACTGCTGCTGCTACTACTGTTGACTCAGTCAGTGTATTTTGGCACCTGAGCAGGAATGCATCAAAGTAGTGAAATGTAGGAAAAGGTTTGATACAAGCTTTATACATGCACCAATGTACAAAGAAGCTTTAAGTTGCCAAAGTGGCAAATTGACCATGAAATCAGAATTTTGAAAAATCTAGCTTTTTTAAATTTGTCTTTCATCAAGGACTTCCAGTATGTGGAATCCAGATTTGCGTGCTGAGTGGATAGAAGAAGAGGATGAAATAACATGTTTTTTCCCATGCAGTCTCCAGTACTTACCATGCTAAAGGAAGGGAAAGCTACTGGAGAAGGAATGGAAATAGCCTCTCATCTCACACATTCTCTGGGAGAAAGGATGTGTATAGCTCTCTACCTGGCTTAAAGGTCTATTAATTACTGATTGTGGTTTTTACTAGATTCTTCAGTTGCAGAATTATGGCTGCAGAATATTGAGTGTTTTATGCTTTTATCAGATCTGCCATATATTGGGAAAGTTTTGAAGGGGGGGGGGAGAAAAAGGGAAGTTCTGTTTTTAGCTACAGTACTAATATATAGTTTTTCAAACCTCTTGCCAAACCAATGTTCAGTCTAATCCCTGCTCTAGCTTCGTGATTCTTTTTTAAATAGATCTTTCCTTTTTTTTTCCAAATTCATTAAAATACACCTAAGCCCTTCCTCTAAAATCTTTCTTGGAGATTTCAATCTACCTCATATCGACTGGACCCTAAATAATTGTACAACTGAAATCATACACACAACCTTCTACAATGCTATTACAAATCTAGGTCTTGAACAACTAGTAACCAACAACACTAGACTGAACAACTGCCTCGATCTCATCTTCTGCAATAGTTTGAATTTAATTTACGGAATACAAACCAAAGAACCCTTTTCCAGTAGTGACCACAATATGATTGACTTTTGCCTCAACATACGTCCACACAAAAATCACCACAATGATGTCATCCCTAATTGTAACTTCAAAAAGGCAACTATGATCTTATAGATAACGATCTCTCATCCTCGATTGGCAATCTCTATTCACTGGATGCAATACTGTTGAAGACCATTACAACATTTTCTTACTTGAAGTCAAAAGAGTCATCAAACTATATGTTCCAACAACAACTCCAAAAACAAAACAAAAAGCAGATTACCCATATCAATAAGGAAACTTCAATCCAAAAAGAGATCACTCTGGCGGAAAAACAAATCTGGTCACGTTGCTAATTTCAAAAACCGATACAAAAATTATGCCACCAGATAAAGACCGAATGCACCAATTATCACATTAAACAAGAGGAAAACCTTCTAAGCACCAATTCCACCCGTGCTTTTACAATTTTGTAAACAACAAACTAAAAGACTCAAGGTCCATCCCTCCCTTGATAGGACCCGATGGTAAAGACTGCAGCGACGACACCATTAAAGCCAACATCTTTAACACATTCTTCGCTAAGTGTTTGTAAACAGTAATGGATCATGCCCAATGTTTCCTAGCCGTACCACAGATAACAACAATGATCTAATACATATCGATTTTACAATAGACAACGTTGAAAAAGCACTACGCAACCTAAAACCATCTCTATCTATTGGACCGGATGGAATATGTGCCTACTTCTTAAGAAAGCTATCCACTGCCATAGCCAAATCTCTAAGCATAATCTTTGAAAAATCTTTCAGGACCAGCTCCTTGCCTAACCTATGGTTACAAGCCACAGTCATCCCTATCTTCAAAAAGGAGACCCAAGCCTAGTTGAAAATTACAGACCAATCTCCTTATGCTGCGTCACCTGTAAAGTCATGGAATCAATTATTAACCAATCCATCATCCTCCATTTAGAGACAAACAACCTACTCTCCAATAAACAATTTGGTTTCAGAAAAAAACTATCCTGTAATCTGCAACTCTTACACTGCAAAAACATATGGACTACACAACTCGACCAGGGCAAAGCAATAGACGCAATCTACATAGACTTCTGTAAAGCCTTCGATTCAGTGGTACACGACAAACTACTCCTAAAAATAAAATCTTATGGTATCTCTGGACAACTAAATAACTGGATAGAAGCATTCCTGTCAAACAGACAACAAATGGTCAAAATCGGAACGCCCTATCAAATCCAGTACCTGTCAATAGTGGTGTTCCCCAAGGCAGTGTTCTAGGACCAACTCTCTTCATAATCTACATAAACGACCTTTGTGATCATATCAAGAGCAATTGTGTTCTCTTCGCTGATGATGTAAAGCTGTTCAATACCACAGACAATACTACTACCCTTCAAAAAGACCTAGACTATGTATCTGAATGGTCTAACATATGGCAACTTCAAATCTCAACAAATAAATGCTCTGTCTTACATATTGGTAAAAAAATCAGAAAATAAAATACAAACTGAATAGTCAAGATCTTGTTGACGACCCAAGCTCTGTAAAGGACCTGGGAATACTCACCTCTAATGATCTAAGTGCTAGAGCCCACTGCAACTACATAGCCAAAAAGGCATTAAGAGTTGTTAACCTAATCCTACGTTGCTTTTTCTCTGGTAATATCTCACTACTAACCAGAGCATACAAAACATTTGCTAGACCAATACTCGAATACAGTTCATCAGTCTGGAATCCTTATTACGTATGTGATATTAGCACAATTGAGAAAGTCCAGAAGTATTTCACAAGAAGAGTTCTCCACTCTTCTACTCGTTGTAGAATACCTTATGCCACCAGACTCGAAATTCTAAAACTAGAAAACCTTGAATTACGCCGTCTTCGGTCCGACTTAAGCATGGTATATAAAATCATACATTGCAATGTCCTACCTGTCAATGAATACTTCAGCTTTAACCATAACAACACAAGAGCACACAACAGATACAAACTCAAAGTAAACCGCACCAAACTTGATTGCAGGAAATACGACTTCAGCAATAGAGTGGTCAATGTCTGGAATACTCTACCCGACTCTGTAGTCTCTTCCCCAAACCCCAAAAACTTTAACCTTAGACTGTCTACTATTGACCTCACCCTTTCCTAAGAGGTCTGTAGGGGCGTGCATAAGCGCACCATCGTGCCTACCGTCCCTGTCCTATTGTTTCTCTTATTCTTTTATTTTTCTTATATGTACCCATTTCATATATTAACAACTATGTATACACTTGTACTTATTATCTTGTAAACAATTGACAAATCAAATAAATAAATAAAATAAATAAATAAAAGGCTTGTTACATTTACAGTTTCTATTTGCCTTTAAATGTAATTGTATCTAGGCAATATAATTGCTGTGCCATTGCAACATTTCCGTTTTGAATTGGTTTGAATTTAATTATTCTTGCACAATTTTGGTGTTCTATTATTATTTATTACTCTTTTTGTCTGTAGAATATCATACAGTAGATCTCTTCTTTTCCCCCCTCACTGTACCAAATGAAGATTTCTGGGAATTTGAAAGCCTGCACATTTCTTTCACACATTAAAATAAGTATTGTCAATTATAAATGTTTTACTAAATTTCCTTTTATTTTTTGCTTATTATTTGTGATAAGTGTGAATCTATTCCACATATGCAGTGCTCTAAGTGAAATGTTTAGGACATTTCAAATAAGTCACAAAGCAGCTCATGAGAGGGACAAGTAGAGAGACAAGTAGACGAAAAGTTGTCGTCCAGCTGAGTTCATGCCACATGTGAATAGAAACACATATAAAGAAGGTTGAGCATTTGCTGGAAGGAGTAGAAACATATATCACCATACCACCCCAGCTATGAAGCTCCTTAGCCAATTTCCATCATAAAGTTGGCTCTTTTTATACAGGAGACAGCAGAATTCCTGGCCACAGCAGCCTCATTCATGTATCAGCCAACTGGATTATTAGAATGTGACATCCCGGAGAGCTTTCAGAGGAAGGGAGAAAATTTTGCAGTCCTAAGAGCTATTCTGGAGGTGGATGCAATAAGGGAGGGATGGAGGGAGGGAAGAAAAGAAAGGAAAGAAAAACTATTTTCCAGGGCCATGAAAACTAGGACCAGTGATACAGAATATGAATTGCAGCTTCCTAGATTTAATTTAAATTCAGAAAAACTTTGTCACTGTAAGTTCTATATAACTGTTGGAACAGTTTACCTATGAAGTTGTTATGTTTGATGATAATGATGATTTATTGTAGCCACCCATTACAAACAACTCTATAGTTCGTTCTAGGGGGAGGGGAGGGGAGAATTAAAAGGGGTTGGGCAACAATCTCTTAAGGGTGGCTTAATAGTTTTTCCTGCACATTTCAGAGCAATGGGATAGATGATCCATGTAGTCCCTTCTAACTCTATGATTTGACGACCTTATTATCAAAAAAGAGAAGCATCTTCCCCCTTATAAAAGTTAGTTGGGCTGATGAGAACTGAGCATAAACTTGTCTTCAAAGCACAGTAGTGCTAAGGTATCAGTATACTGCCTTGCTTTTTATCAGTCAAACTTCTGTGTCTATCATTAAAAGCACCCTTTCATTTGAAACATATATTATGCATTCCAATTCATATTGCTTAAGACAAACATGCACCTGATATTTGCAAGTGCTATGTCTTCTTTTAGAAAAATCAGACTTCAACAGGCCTGAGCCCAATAGGACCAGACCTATCTGTCTGGAATTTAACAGGCTTCATCTTCTCAAAATAGGTTTGTTAAAGTAATTAATAATTTACTATCAGACTGCAGTGCTAAATGGAAAATAAATCAGGTATGCGTGTAAGTACTTTCCATTCTCACTGCCGATTCCTATAGTTCAATGTAGAGGTTTCTGAAAAGATTGGCTGCACTCCGAATCTCCAAACAGTTGTGCTTTTTTGGGCAGAGAATTAGAGGAGAGGGAAAGCTTGCATGGAATTTGCCATTAACAGCAATTTACTCCATTTTAGCTTTAAAAGGAAATTTACAGGCAAAGTTCCTACAAAAGATGTTTCCGTGGTTTTAAAAAATATTTTTTCTTTCAATTTCATCTGTTCTAAAGTTTGTAATAGTTCCAGTATTCTGTTTTATATGACCCATTTAACAACATCAAAAACACCTTAAAATTATAGCTTTAGAATAGTACATATTTAGTAAGTATTTAAATACTTACTGGTAGTTACAAAAGTAGTTTCAACTAAGATATAGTTAATATTTAAATGAGTTTTTTATTTTTTAACTTGGTTAAAGTGGTTCACAAGACCACTGAAATAAATAAAATAAAATATAGGGAAAAGTATAAAATGATAATATCAACATAATAAAAATAGATTAATTGGAGCTACTGGTAAGGATAAATCAGCTCAAATTCTGGGGAAAATCTTTAAAGTAGGCAATTTCCTAATCTCTGTTTGGAGTAGTTAAGTGTCATAGTTACAAGTTATATTTTGGTTGCCCTAAAACTTTTTTAAATAGCCAGGATCATCAGTGCCTCACTGCACCTACGTCTGAAATTGCTCTATTTTTAATGCATATTGAACTAAAGCTCATATGCACTCTGGGATGTGCTTTCTGCAATTAGCTAACTTAATTTTTCTGCACAGACTGTACAGTTTCTTCTAGAATATCATGTGCATTCAACACACACTGTTCCCAAAAAAAAAAACCTGAAGCAAGAAAACAATGGTACAAACAGCTTTAATAATCAAGGTCCAATAATATGATGAAGAAACCAAACAATTTCACTTTCAAAACCACAAGTTTGTTTATCAGTATCAAAGATGATATTGCATGAAGTGTTTTGAAAAACTATGAAGTGTTTTTCCCTTGAAAGAGATCCATGGATGCTGCAATGTGATGATATTCCTTTGTTTTTTTTTCTTTTATCATATGATGAGCTATCTTATGACCTACTCCTTGTTTCTTAAAATAAATTCTGTGATAAAATGTTTTAGCAAAATCTACACAAAAAGAGAAATGGTAAACAGTTTTATTTTCTGGATGTTCAAGGTCTTTTGTAGATATATTCTCATGAATAATTATCCAAAAATTATTTAACTACTTTTAAAATTAAAGATACTGGAGTCTGTGTTCTCTAAAACCTTTCTCATCCAAAGCTTCTAATAGTTTCAGTATTTCTTTTTTATTATTTTGAGAGATATGTAAAATTTGGCCATAAAGCTTAATTATTCCTAAAAACATTTATTGAATTTAAAACCGATATCCTTTAATTTGTTAGAAATCTTTTTTTATTATCCATTCAAAACCCAGTTGTTCACTGATTTGATGGAAGACAACATTTTTAAATAGATAATATTCAGCTTATTCTGCTTTTAATCAGACTGACACATATCCCAACATTCCATCACACTTCTCCAGAATTTTGTCACATTTTTTGTGCCAGAAAAACAAAATCTAGGAAAATGCTTGATTCTTAATTGAAGCATTGCACATTAGAGGAACAGAATTTAATGCTTTGATTGTAATAAAGCAAAGGAGGTAGGACATTTGAATACCTTTCAACACCTCCAATTTTCAAACACTTTTCTTTTCAGTTTAGAATAGAATAGAACAGCAGAGTTGGAAGGGACCTTTGAGGTCTTCTAGTCCAACCCCTGCTCAGGCAGGAAACCCTATACAATTTCTGACAAATGGTTGTCCAAGCTCTTCTTTAAAACTTCCTGTATTGCAGCATTCACAACTTCTGGAGGAAAGTTGTTCCACTGATTAATTGTTCTAACTGTCAAGAAATTTCTTCTTAGTTCTAAGTTGCTTCTCTCCTTGATTAGTTTTCATTCATTGCTTCTTGTCCTGCCTTCAGGTGCTTTGGAGAATAGCTTGACTCCCTCTTTTTTGTGGCAACCCCTGAGATATTTTAAGACTGCTATCATGTCATGCCTAGTCCTTCTTTTCATTAAACTTGACATATCCAATTTCAGCAAGTGTTCATTATGTTTTAGCTTCCAATCCCCTAATCATCTTTGTTGCTCTTCTCTGCCCCCTTTCTAGAATCTCAACATCTTTTTTACATTGTGGCAACCAAAACTGGATGCAGTATTCCAAGTGTGGTCTTACCAAGGCATTATAGAGTGGTATTAACACTTTAGTTTATTATAAGAGTTTAATTTAAATATTAAGGTTAATATTAATATTAAGACAATTTGAGACCTTTATTCTAGCTTTGATTTTTGAGAATCCTGCTGGCATTCTTGCATTCATCAGATTGTTTCCTTTCTTCTAATACCCTCCTATGGGTCTCTTAGGCAGGAACTAGCTAACTCCTTTGTTGAACTGATAACAGTCGATGTTATCAGTTAATGATGCTGAATCATATAATTCTTGGAGTTGTTCAGAGTTCCACTTGAACATTTCTAGAGATAATGTTGAACTATGGAATGGGAAGAACTGCAGAGAAGAGCTGTAAGTGCTATTCTGAAAAAAATCAGCCTGATTTCATCCTGCGAGAATTATTTTTATGTGACATTAAATATTATTCCTCTCAGGTATTTATGACATTGATATTTTTTCCCCTCTCAGGTCACCTTCACTTCTTTTTTAGGCAAACAATTTTAAACTAGGTTTTTTTTTTTTTTTTGCTGTCTTTGGAACAAATGTCAGTTATGCTGAATGGGCATGGAATGTTACTCAGGAATATTACTCTTTAAGATGGCAACAGGTTAAACTTAGAGCTGTGCAAACTTTGAAATGCCACATTCAAATTAAGCTTGGCAAATCTCTCAAAAAAGTTAAGCATTGGCAAATTTAAATCATTTTTGACTCTAAACTGGTTCCCACCCCCCTTAGCTCTGTGCCATCACATGTGAGTTAAAACCCACAAAAACCTGCTTGCAGTGGCTTACTCTATTTTATCTTCTTGCTATAGCAGATACTCACGTCTTGCCAACTTTTTTAAAAAAAAATAAAATCTTTTTTTTAGAACCAGTAAGTTCTTTATTTGGACATAACGGCAGTCAGTGTGCCTGGGCCTACATGTAAATTGTTTGCAGGTAATATGGTTGGTTTATTTAATAAGAAGATCAAATAAAATGTGCATTATATGTTATTGGGTACAATCTTGTTGTATAGTCTAATAAATTTGCAAAGGTTTGTCCTGGGCCTGTCACAGTGGTGGGCTTCAAATAATTTAACAACCGGTTCTCTGCCCGGTTTCTGGGTGGGTGGGGCCATGGTGGGCGTGGCCATGGTGGGCATGGCCTTGTCCTCCGACACCATCCTGAGAGTGAAAACGGACTGTGGAGGGCCCGTTTTCCACCTCCCCAGGCTCCGGAGGCTTTCTAGAGGCCAGAAATAGGCCCGTTTTCGCCCTCCATGGGAAGAAGATAAGCAGAGGAAGTCCCATAGCAAAGTGAGGCCCTGTACGACACCATGCTATTAATAGGTAAGCATTTGGAAATTCTACCAGTGGCTGAAAAGGGCTGGACTTAAAAGACAGCATTGAGGCACTGATCACAACAGCACATAATCAAGCAGTGAGCACCTGATCCAAAGAAACAGAGATCAATCATATGAGACAGGATCCAAAGTGCAGACTGTACAAAGAGGCCTCTGAAACATAGTCCAACATAAAGTAGTAGGATGTAAGATTAAGGCATTGAATGGCACACGCAAATAGCTGGCATTGTATACAGAAACATCTCCACAGTGTATGACGTAGACCCTTCCAAGTCTAGATGGCAGATTGCACAGGCCAGGGAGAATAACAGTGCTAAGATCCTGTGGGACTTCCAGATGTACAGGCAGGTATTGGCCAATCAACCAGACATCATGTTAGTAGACAAGGATCAGAACACACTGATCATTGATAAATGTAGTGATGCAACATAGCAATACCAGGAAGAAGGAATATGCAAAGCTGGAGAAATACCAGGACCTGAATGGCAAAGGATGTATAAAATAAAGGCCAAAGTATTCCCAGGGGTGATAGGAGCACTTGGGCTCCTAAACAGGGAGAGTAGTTTCAACAGATCCCAGGAACACCATCAGAGCTCTCTGTCCAGAAGAGTGCAGTGCTAGGAACAGCTACAATCCTGCAGGGAACCCACAACCCCAGGCTTGTAATAGAGGACCCAAGATTGAAGAAGGCACATGCCACTCTTAAGGGTGAGAAAGAATTGGGGTTTTTTATATCCAGACACGCAGTGTCTCTCTCACACACTGTACAAACAAACAGACTTTGGTTAGGAATTACCAAGCTATGGTTGGCAAATTGGGAGGAACAATTCACAACCACAACTTTATAATTATATTTGGATGGAAAAACATAGATTATCTGGGAACAGCAGTACACAAGGAATACATGAAGAATTGGGATCAAATAAATTGTCTAAAAACATTCAGAGCACAGAAGATCTCCTACATTTCTTATACAGGTAGTACTCAACTTACAAGTGTTGGCTTAGTGACCATTCAAAGTTACAATGGCCCTGAAAAAAGTTACTTATGATCATTTTTTACACTTAATACCGTTGCAGCATGTATTACATTTGTATGCTTGACAATTGATTCACATTTATAACTGTTGCAGTGACCTGGGATCATGTGATCACCTTCTGCAACTTTCTGACAAGCAAAGTCAATGGGAAAACCAAATTCACTTAACGTCCATGTTACTAATTTAATAACTGTAGTAATTCACTTAACAAACGTGGCAAGAAAAATTGTATTAACTTTCCTTTCCTTAGGGCCAATTGTTAATGATCCCTCTAAGTTTCTCAGTGGCCTGACTGCTTGTCTTCTAAGAAATTGGCCAGTTAACCTTTTAAACCTTTTAAAAGAACCTTTAAAATGTTTCTTCTGTCAGCATGTTGAAGAAGTTGGAAGAACTTTTATGTGGTAACATTTCACAATAATTTAAATGATATTACTGTTGGGATAGGATAATGTTTTTTAGATGATGATGATGATACCGGTACTAATTTATAAACTGTGCTTTGGTTTTTATTGTTTGTTTACATATAAATGAATAAAATAGAAGTATCTTCCTGCAAAATTTCCACAAAAGTTAGTTTGCATTTAAATGTATGATATTAAAAATAAATATATTACGTATGATATTAAAAATAAAGCTATTATTATTATTTAAAAAAATTAATACAGCTGCTTCTCATCTCTGATAATGCCTGAACTTTATGTTCTAACGCAGGTCTGAAAATCTTTATTATGTAGGTAGGTTTTTGGCACAGGAAAGGATAGAAAAAGGAAGGACTCAGCTCCTTCCTCATTATAAATAGTACAGTTTTCATATGAGACTTGGGGACAGACTATTGCTTATTTCTCTCTTCTACTTTTTAGGGACATCCAATATAATGTGGAGGTTTTTTTTAAAAAAAAATCTTAGATTTTCATGGAAATAAGCATGCTTAAAACAGCCGATGAAGGAGAGCTTATTCATTTCAAGAGGCCATTTCTAGTGGAAGGGCTGAGCTTCTGGCTCTGGAGAAATTAGATTCTAAATAGCTTTGTAGCATCAGCACTGTGGAAATACAAAGCTTCTTCTGGGATTCCCACTTTGTCTCTATAGGGATATAAACAATATGGGGCATACAAGTCAGTTTGGTTAAAAGAGCAACTCAGTTAATACTGGTGGTATTTCTGGGAGTTTATAAGAGTAGCTTGGGCAATGATCAGAAGCAGTCATCACAACAGCTATCTAGGTAGAGAGTCAATATGAATGCTCTTCCATAAGGAACATAGCTTGATCTCACAGTTGATACATTTCTTGGCTATTATTAGTTCTATTTGATTTGACCAGCTCACTAAATTCCAGGTAACTTAACTAATAACAACAGGAGCAAAAACAATCACTTTTCCGCCTAGGACAGATGAAATGATAAACTGAAAAGCAGAAGAAAATAACAGAAAATCAACAATTAAGATCAGCCAAAACATTTCCAGAGGATGTCACTAATAGGGCTTCAACTATATCAACCAGAAAATAACTCAATGAAAGATTGGAGTTAAGATCCTTGGGACTGGCGACTGCCAAAAGTCTCAGAATAACATTTTCTGGAACAACGCTCTGTACAAACGTCCATATTTACTGCACAGAAACATTAATTTCATTGTATCAGAATATTTTTAAACTATAAACTCTTGGTCAATCTCTTTAAATCTTTTGAAAGTGACTCAATCAACTATTAAAAATATTGAACTTTAAAATCATTGTCAAGGCAATAAAAGCTTCCATATTAATGTACAGATATGTATCCCTGGGTAATCCATCAAAAATGCTTAGATGTTTTAGAACAATTTTATTGCTTTTATTCAAAAGCCATCATTATTGTGTGCATGATGTACATAATTAAATCTATTTTAAAATTATTCCCCAGTTGAGTATTAAACTCAATTGCACTCTGCAAACATTGCTTTCAATAATGCTTGTTCTAAAATACGTGGAGCTTCTAAAGCTTATTTTAGAAATCCTGGATTCCTTTCCAAAAGAGGTGCCCCCCCCCCCATTAAATTCCAAAGGAGTACCTTAAGATATTTTTCAATTGGTCATTTTTGGCATACTTTTGTATTCAATGTTGCATCTGAAAAAGGAAACAAGCAGAGGTTGTTTTTTCTCATCCTGTAAGCTCCTGTGTAAGTGGTTCAGCACTGACTTCGTGAGGACCAACAGTAGGAATGTGTCTTTATCCACAGGCAGCAAAAAATGTATCATCTCATCTTGGAGTAATTTATCCAATAAGATGATTTAGGGGATAGTTCAATGGCACCAGTTTTGGAAGGCCAAAGCAGAGGGAAGGAATATAAATCAAAGGTGACTGGCAGGTAAAGGATATATGCAGCAATCAGCCAAACCATGTGCACCCTGGCACAAATTCAACAAGATCATTTATAAAAATTTTAAGTCAGGAATACACAAAAGGGGGTCTGGTGCTAACTAAATCCACAGATAGATTACACGCCACTGAAATAAACACTTCCAGATGCTGGTGTACAAAAACCTTTCACAGAAAGAAATGTTTTCTTTCATAAATTTGAAGGGAGGAACCTCGGGTGAAGGGAGAGGAAAACAAGGGCTCCATACTGAGACCTGGTTTCCTACCGCTTTTACGGAACTAGTCATTTTTTTCCAAAATATAAAATGTGACACACAAAAAAACAATATGCTGAAATTCAGCCCTACTAAGTAAACTTCAATACAGCCATGTTTGGGTAGCAAAAAGACTATCTTTGGGTCTTTTATGAAGCACTTAATTTCGATGCAGCTCAACTGACAACACATGCTATATCTTACTGATGTTTGCCCTGAAGGACAATGGTGTTTCTTGAAGACTTTTACACACATACACCTCTCACATGCTATGCATAAGTGAAAAAATAATAATTATGCAAATCATATAGACAGAAACAAGGTTTTGAAGAGTGTAGAAGAGTGTAAGTTGTTAAGAAAGACTGCCTAACATATCAAAGTATGAAAAGCCTCAACATTTTTGTGCAGTTTAAGATTAATACACTTTAAAATGAGGCAAAGAAAATTACATTACACTGTGCTTTTTATTATACATGTTATATTTGATAAAATTTATTCCTCTTATATTTTATTACACTGGAGTAAAAGGGTATTATGACACATATGCTTATTTTTAAAATGTATTTGAATCAATAATGCTTTTCAGAGTTCATTTCCAATCATGAATCCAATCATGACAGAAATTATTCTGAGATTTCTGAACCTCGTTTGCAGAATCTTCCCACAATGGTTGCAGGAACTGGGTATGTCTAGTTTAATGAAAAGAAGGACTAGGGGAGACATGATAGCAGTGTTCTAATATCTCAGGGCTGCCCCAAAGAAGAGGGAGTCAAGCTATTCTCCAAAGCACCTGAGAGCAGGACAAGAAGCAATGGGTGGAAACTAATCAAGGAGAGAAGCAACATAAAACTAAGGAGAAATTTCCTGACAGTTAGAACAATTACAAACAATCAGTGGAACAACTTGCCTCCAGAAGTTGTGAGTGCTCCAACACTGGAAGTTTTTTAAAAAATATGTTGGATAACCATTTGTCTGAAGTGGTGTAGGGTTTCCTGCCTAAGCAGGGGGTTGGACTAGAAGACCTCCAAGGTCCCTTCCAACTCTGTTATTCTATTCTGTTCTATTTTGTGGGGAGCAGAGAAGGAGTATAACTTTTTTTGTTTAAAGGAATTTTAAAAATGTGACACTTATTGACATGTTTCAGTATGGACTTTTACCATCATGAGTTGAAGGAACTATCACAATGAAACTTGGGGAAGGCTGCACAACTTTATCAGTTGCATTAGCCATATCCTTGCTATCACCAACAGCTGATATTAACAAGATAAATTATTTAAACCTAACATTTCAAAAGGAATATGTGTGTTCAGATAAAGGAAAAGCAAGAAGATGACACTGGCACTTTTTCAGTCCCCTTGTAAGCATTTTGCATACATTCTGTATCCATTCACATATACATTTTATGGTTATAAAGTAAGTGTTTTTTGAGGCCCAGAAGCAATTGCAGTAGGAAATGGCACCTTGCCAGCAGAGAAAACTGCCAATCCCAAAAGCAAGCAAAGGTAACAGTTTGGGTGGGAGAAAGTTATTTAAGAAAAAAATAGCCAAAGCTAAAGTAAATGACAGTAGCTGAAGAGGATGAATTTCCAATGCTAACACAAATAAAAGAAATAAAAGAAGGAAAACTATTTGTTTTTCCTACATTCCTCAATATTCCTGAGGCAGTCAGATTTCTTTTTCAAAGTTAAAGTGGAAATATTTAATTTCTAAATCTAAATTTCTAAATTTAAATAGCAACCTTTGGAATACATCAAGAAAGGTATCAAGACATTTCTGTCAATGGTTTTGCACTAATTACATTCTTATTCATTTATATACTTTGTTCTATATTTATTTACCATATTTTTCAGACTATAAGACGCTCCGGGCTATAAGGAGGAAAACAAGAAAAAAAATCTGCCTCTGCCTCCTGGCATCCATCTGGTATTCATCTGGGTAGCATCTTTGCAGCAAACAGCAAACAGCCCAGTCAGCTTCAGCACATTATCGCAGCCCCAGCACATAGCTTGTCAGGGCTCCGCTCCGTTATGCCCACTACCAGTTGGTCAGCTTAGCTGAGCTGCCGCCGCCGCCGGGGAACACTGGAGCCTTCACTGCCGAGCAGCTGATTGGTGATTGGATTTGCCTCCTGGAATATCAACTGTTCCAGGCAGCGGGGATTGTTGCAGCTCATCCGCCACAGCCCGTTTGCTGGCAAATAGGAAGCGGCAGCTGATTGGCAACGGACCTACCCCCTACCCCCCCCAGTGCAATATTTGCTCTATAAAATGCACACACATTTCCACCCACTTTGGGGGGAGGGGAAGTGTGTCTTATAGTCCAAAAATTATGGTATATAACTTGATTACAATGTCTTAAGAAAGCATAATATTTTAAAGAGAATACTACATATTAACAATATTCAAAGTAGTTACCCATATCCAGACATTTAGATACAAATAGATGAAACAGTTTTAAAACATTCTGTGACAATTCTGATTTTATATCAAGTACTATCAATAGATTTTAGCGCTTTTTTGAGTTTTTTAAATGCATCTAGTTGGCATTTGTATGATGTGAGACTAGATCAACTACTCCTGTATTAGGAGTAGGTATACTGAACTCAAATAACATACAACAGTTGTAACTGAAAAGTTTTACAGTTTATGATATCAAAATCACCAACCAATTGTTATTAGCAATAATAATGATTACACAAGCAATATTACATATTAAGTCCTAAACAGTATAATTATACAAAATGAAATGAGATCAATAAAGCCCAAACTTGGTTCTCTTAATATATGGTATTACTGCAGTGCAATGTACATAATGAAATGTTACATTATCAAATCTGTGCTAAAAAAAGCATCTCAGTTACAATTCAGCTCAACTCTGCTATATATAATTTTAAAATATGCATGAATATGTAGAAACCTCCAAACAATGGCCTTCGGTAAGCTAAACAACATGATATATAATCTAATCATTTGCCTAATTATTTTCCTTCTCTGTAGGTACAGCCTTTGAGAAACCTAAAAATATCATTTATAGGAAATTATAACTGGTATACAGATATTATGTCTCCCACTAACTAAGTGATATTTGATATTGAGCAAATTAGAAATGCTGTTGGTGACACTATATATTCTCCAGACTCTAGCCAATGAACAAATGCCCACATATATACTTTGGCCTTTTTGAAAAGCCAATTCTCTGTTTGTTTTTTTCTATTTACCCAATTTAAATACCATTTTCAAACAATTGGTTTCAGCACCAAATCAAAACTGGCTACATCTGTAACACACCCATGTTGGCAGAAAAACAGCTTTTTCTGCAATATTTTGTTTCAAATAATAATGGAAGTGAATTCTTGGAAAGATAGAATATTGAATTCATAAGAATCAACAATATTTGGGGATTGTTATTTTTGAAAAACCTGGCTACTCTTTTTTATTGTGAAATTATATAGACAAGACGATGGTGATGTCCTTTAAATTGCTTTCCATGGTGGCCATCTGTACATGGCAAAGTCTTTGTGTGTCCTGATATACCACCTACAACAAGCTATTTCTCAACTTTATTTAAAGCCCCATTGAAGAAATAATCTGATGCAAACCATGAGCATGATTAGTTCTGCTCAAAAATAGTTATCACAGGAACAACATAGTGAGGTTTATTATGCACAGCAGTCTTTAGTTTTCCTACTTTGTTTTACCTCTTGAATTGGACAGATATGAAATTCAAACTAGGGCAAATCGTCAATAAAGAAAATATTTGGCAAATGGAGAAGCCTACATATTTCTTTTAAAATAATTTTCCTCATATAGCTTCAAATTATTTCCAGTTGAGAATGCCAATTTATTTATTTTGTTAAAGACACCTGTTGGCTTAATGCAATAACAGTTTCATAACCTCAAAGAAATTCATGTTTCCAAATTTTAATATTTCAGCATAAAGCAACATTATATTTTGACTATTTATGTTGTCAGCACAGGTGGATTAATCTTAAATTAGCAGCATGTATGGAAGAAAGAACTGTATCTACCAATGACATAGTCATATACTTTAAATCAGTGGTCGCCAACTGGTGATCCGACCACTGGTGATCTGTGAGGAAATTTTGGTGGTCTGCAGAGAAATGTCACCCTCAAAGCAATTAATCCAGGCTGCGCAGGAACACAAGGCTTCACCGCCCACATGGCCCACGGGAGCACAAGGTTTGAGTCACTTGCATTGTGAACAACATGAGGTAGTGAGGGGAGGGGGAAAAGGGTGGAGGGGGAACTTGTCCCACTTGCCCCACATGCCTGGCCTGGGCACCGGGGTGCTTCTTTCTGCTTCTTTCTTTTTCTGCTTTTGGCTGCATGCAAGGAAAGCAGCAAAAGTCTTTCCTTCTCTCCCCCAAACTCTGCCAGAAATGAGTCTTTGGGACCCTGCAAGGCATCCTGCTCCAAGAGGCTGTGCCGGCATGACAAGTCTCACAAAGACTCATTTCTGGCGGAGTTTGGGGGAGAGAAAGAAAGACTTCTGCTGCTTTCCTTGCATGAAGCCAAAAGTCTCTCTCAGTCTCCCCCTGAGAATGGAGCTGGAGATGGTATCCTGCAATCCCAAATAAAGAATGATTGATCAGTAGGAAAATGGAGTGGGGAAATTTCCTTCAGACTTTTTTTGGGATTTTCCCAGGGTCTCTGGTCTGCGGGATTTAAAATTATGAGTTGGTGGTCCCTGAGGTCCAAAAGGTTGGCGACCCCTGCTTTGAATGAAGATACACTATAGAGCAGGGATGTCAAACTGACAGCATCATGTTGCTGTCACATGATGTATTACACCTTTTCCCCCTTTCCCTAACTGGGAGTGGGCGTGGCCAGCACATAACATATCCGGCCCGTGAGCTTGACACCACTGCTGTAGAGTCTCAGCAAAGGGAAGAAACATAGAAACATAATCTGTAATTATGTATGCACTGAAATGATGTTAATTGTATTACTTTTAATGATTTAATTTTGCTATATTAGCTTCCTTGATTGGCACACACAGTAAAATTTAAAAACTAATTCTTCTGCATCCATTTTCCATCTGCATTATAGACAACAAATTGTTAATTGGCAAAGCCCTAATTCAGACATGAAACACAAATAGCAAACTCACGTAGAGGCAGTGGAGACACTAATCTGGTTCAAGCTAAGAGTTCAAATGCAAAAATCATTTTGGGTAAATTTCATATTGTTAACACTCTGATTATATTTTAAACAAATATCTCTGAATGCAGAGATAATGGGGAAGAATCTAGACCCCTTGAAGCACATCTATGCCATAAGATCATCCATAGAAAATACCAACCCAGAAACAAGAACAGGGACATCACAAGCATTATAATATTTTCCTTAATTTTTCCCATTCCCCAATAACTGCACTCTAAAGTGACTAAGATTATACATATATTGGTGTGGAATTAAAACTTAAAGTTTAGAATTTATAAGTTGATATGTGGTATCAAACTGTTAAATTTATATATTGCACATTATTCCATGATTAATTTTCTCCATACACTAAATCAGTGGAAATTGTCCTAGAGTCAACTTCTATCTTGAAGCATATTGTCTGCTGTGTGACTTTTCCCCAGAATACTCCTCATACATCAATCCAAGTGAGGTCTGAGAAGAGGTGCAACTTAATCCAGGGCTGTTAAACTCCCGGCCTATGGGCCGGATGCATCACGCACTGGCCACCTCCACACCCGGTTTAGCGAAGGGGAAAAAAGTTCTGATACATCTTTCTAATCGAAAGCTCAGCGTCTTAGCCACTGAGCCACCGCGTCCCTATCAATAGGGCTGCATAGAGTATTTTAAAAAGTGTGATTCACATTACTGTCAGTAAAACATATCTACTCAACACATCTGAGAGCTAGTGAAGTATAGTGGCCATGGTGTTGGACTAATAGAGATACCCATTTACTCCCATTAATGGGAATTCACAGGATACCTTTGGATCAGCTACCAGCCCAACCTAGAGGCAAACATTTCTTTCTTAAATAGGAATTAATCTTTGTTAGAAGATTGATCAATCCACTAATTTTAGAATATTTAAACTTCGTTGACACTAGGAGTACTCAAAACAAAAATTATTCATCATTAAAAATATTAAAACAAAAATTATCTTCCTTTGCCCTAAATGAAAGGAAAATATTGTTTCAGTCCCCCAAAGAATTATTCCATTTTTAAAGAAAACTAGAGTTGCCACAAATTGCACTCAACAATTCCAAGTCTTCTTCATTTGACCACTTGAAAAATCAAACTTCTCTAAGATTATAAATATAGCTTCTTAAATCTTTGTTATTACATACTGTGTAAGGGGAAAGGGGTCCAATCTTGTGGCCATAGCGTCGAATGGCCTCTCTGATGTGGGCAGGCTGGATGGCATCACTCTGGGCTTCTGCACCACAAGCTGCAGTACTCTGCAACAACAACAGCAACAACAACAAAGCACATTCATTGTTATTAAGTTGAAAACACATAACAAGCACACACTGTCAATTAATTAAGAAAACTGACCTTTGTAGAATTTGTTTATTTTTTTGGAAGAGACATTCCTTGTCACACAGTTCATATTAAAATAAAATAAACTTCCATATACAGAGCAAAAAGGAAAATTATCCTAGAAGATAAAGAACAGGAAGAAGGGGGCTTTCCAGAAGGCATTTTTCTTGGGTGGGGGGGGGGAGGGCTACTTTGGAAGCAAGCAACATTAAAACCATAAGTCCATAGAAAACAGAGAATTTAAGAGAAACCTTTGTGCATCAATTGGGGCTTAGAATGGGATCACCACTTCTGATATTACTAAAAGCTGGGGTTTTTCTTTAGGTCAAGAAAGTGAAAGCATTCACTTGTTTGGTATGATTAACTCTACCAAACTTCTTCTGATTTTCCTAAAGGGTAGTCTTTTATTTCCCCTACATGCAATTTTGTCAAAATTGTAGTTGTGAAGCTTTTTTAGTAAGTCAAGTGATACCAGTGCTTAGAGTTGCCACTTTATTAATATTATGTTTTTCAGTCTCTAAAGTGGATTTGTAATACTTTCAATGATTGCTGAAGTGCCCAAAGTGTGATGGGAAAATCTATCTTTTCTGATAGTGATAGTGATTCCTAGCTAAATGAGATCTTAAATGAGATCTCAATTTGGGCTTGCAAATGCCATAGTGCCCCCACAAAAAAGGAAGTGCATGTGTGTGTATATACATATATATATATATATATATATATATATATATATATGTATATATATATATATACAGTATATGTGTGTGTTTATGTTTGCATCTATAATACCACATTATATACCTATGGTGCCAAGCTAACATACATTTATTCTGCTTAAAGACTACTAACATTTTCCAGAAGAGGCTTTGTTGAGCCATATTTATTATCAGACACTGACTACTTATCTATGATTCTGGCATTTACATAGTTCAGGTAATCCTCGATTTACAACAGTTTCAAAGTTACAACAGCAATGGAAAAAGTGACTTATGACCATTTTTCACATTTACGACCATTAGAGAATCCACCAGGTTAAGTGATCAAAATTCAGACACTTGGAAACTAACTCTTATTTATGATGGTTGCGGTCATGTGTTCATCTTTTGTGACCTTCCGACAACCAAAGTCAAATGGGAAGACAGATTCACTTAACAATTGTATTAGTAACTTAACAATGGCAGTGATTTACTTAACAATTGTTGCAAGAAAAGTTGTACAATGGGGCAAAATTCACTTAACTGTCCCACTTAGCAACATAAATTTTGGGCTTAAGGACCACCTATATTTCATTTTCAAGCAACATTTTTCTCATGCTTGAAATTTTGACAAATAATTTCTAACAATCCAAAACTTATTTCATTTTTTAATATCATTTATTTTATTTATCACTTCATTATTATTTTGTTACTATTTTAAATCTCAATTTAGAGTAGTTCACATTTGAATGACTAGAAGTTTTTTTTAATGAATTTGAAAAAAAAAATTCTATCCAAAATGAATCTTCATGGGAAAATTATTCCAAAATAATAATATACAATAAGGAAATGGATCTTGTTGAAGCACAGTCACAAGATCACCTAAAATGGCTGTCAGATCTCATAAACAAATCATAACTTCCAAAGCAACTTAGATTTCCATATGCTTTCCATTCAAATTTCCATTTAGCAGCACAAAAATGAAACGTGCTGGAGATTAATTGATTGATTGATTCTTAATCAAATGCCAACAGCTTTGGGTAGCTTACAAACGGTTAGCAACAGAAAGAAGACAAACTTTAAAAGACGTAAGGAGGAAACGAAGAATTATACATATTATACTTTCCACTGTGACCCTCACATAATCCTACTCTATCTATGCCTTAATTTGATAGTTTTTCTTTATTTGATTCATATTCTACCTTTCTATTCCAACTAGATTCCCAAGGCAACTTATATCTCAAAACAATCACACACAAAGACTCAAGATAAAAATACTTCAATGAGACAGGAATGTGAAACAGAAACCTGGATCCAAAGGAGAATTATGCTTCAGAGGGGAACTGATGTGCTAGCTATACCTGTCAGCAACTCTTTAAAGGAGATAGAAATTGCAGGCAAAGAGTACCTGATAAGCAGGTCACCATCAGAAGGATCTTTCCTTTAGGTCTATGATTCAAACAGATCCTTAACAGTTACTTTCAAGCATCTTACGGAGTGCCTGACTAGATGGGCTGCAAACCTCTTCAATACTGTGTTTATTAGATGTCACCTGACACTTAAGCATACTGAAAGACCTTTACATTGTACAGATAAGCTTTTCTGGAGGACAGGATACACATTTGGAGGAGCTGAAATATTTGATTATCTCATTAGTTTTAACTTACTTTTTTCTTCTTTCGCTGTTTGACTTTGGAGGAATCTTGTCCAGTGCTGCCATTCCCCATAGTCCCAGGCTGAATTTTCCCAAGGTACTGTGGGCCCATCGATGGCAGGGTGGGTGTTGGTGGGGGAGTATTATCAGGTGAGTCTGGGTTGCTTTTCATATTTGCTGTCTGCCCTAAAATATGCATCTGAAAAAGACAAAATTATTCCTTCGCCTATTGTTCTCTGTGTACATATACCACTCAGTTCCATGTTTTAATGGCAGAAGATGAACATGGTCAGAAACTGGGACATTCCAAGAATTGCAACATTTCTTTCTGGAGCCTGTTCCTTCCCAACCCTCCCCACCTCCAAAATCCAGAAGGATCCAATATAGATAGTTTCTGTTCTTGATAGAGATTATACTTGATTAAGCTTCACTGATGAATCTAAACATATTATAATATACATCCTATAACATACAATTTTAATCCAAATCTTTCTGGTGGAAGTCTAATAGTACTCAGTATATACAATAGTATCTCAAATATACTTTCAGAAATGGTCACTGTTCCTGCCACCAGGTCTTCCATTTCTAAGATAAAATAAGTAGATGTAGGCATAGATGGACTCTAGGAGGTTACTGTATCATAGTAAATAATAATAATTTCACTATTTTTATAATATTATAATAATATTTGGAACAGCTTACATCCTGCAATGATACCTTTAATATCACAAAACATCAGCATCTGCCTATTCCAGGTCTTTGGGAGGGACTCAATAAGTGGACAAATGCAGTATGAACATCTGGTTCACTATGTAATGAATCATAATTTTAGTTTTTTAAAAAACCCTGCTTTGGAACTATCTATATCTAGAAAAAATTGCCTTAATAATCCTTAGGTCCTTGGTTAGGATCTCAATTATTGCATTTTCACCAGTCTTTGACTGTAAATCTAATTACATATTTCCCATTTAAGAGTAATAGTTTTAAAAGAAAGGGTATAGTTTGATTTTTCTTCTCAATCTATTGCAAGGAAGGCCAAAAGATTTGTTTGCAATAAAATAAGTATCAATCTTTTGAAGTATATCAATTCTGAAATTAAAGTTGTAAATGCTAATACAAGTTTTATTATAAAGTTATAGTAACGGAAGCTTGCTAAACTGAATGTGCTCCCCCCCCCATACACACACACACACTTTATCCAGGGATGGGATCCGATCGGTATAACTACCGGTTTTGTTTCTCTGCGTTGCGCATACATGCGCGAGTCGCGCGAGTGCAATTTGCGACCTGCTGAGCTGCCCTGACAGGTGAGCAGCGCTGCGTGGAAGTGCGCAGCGGTTGGAAAAGCCTTTTCCTGCTTTTTCAACTGCAGCTGTGTCACACAAAGCAGCTGCGGTTGAAAAAGCAGGAAATAAAGGTCAGGTAAGAGCCCGGGCGGGTGGGTGGGCCAAAACAGTAGCAGACATAGAACCGGTTCTATGTATGCTCTCTATCTGCTGCTCTTCAGAACTACTGGTTCTACAGAAGTGGACAGAACCGGTAGAATCCCACCCCTGACTTTTATCTATTTGAGAACTAGAGGTCATGTCTAAGATGGCTTCTCAGGTTACATGGCTGCAGTTTTCTTCCTTCTACTCCTCAAGGCTATTTCTACTTCTCTTTACAGTAGGCATTAGCCACACATAGCCCTGATACTTCATATGTGTATGTCCTATGGTGGGCCCAGGAGGAATAAAACATGCTCACTTCTGCAAAGTAGCTATTGAGCAAATGTTTAGCATATACAGTTAGTTCCAATAAAAGAGAATATCTGCAATTGAGGGTTGAACTGTGGAGTCCTTGGTGTCTCTGAACTTGGTTGTTTCTTTGCAGACATTTCATTCCCTGACTAGGTAACATCATCCATTAATTCCTCTTTATAGGTTCATATATATGCAGAAAGATGTGGTGGGAGCCTTTTCAGGAAAAGTGATTTAGACTTAGAGTAGAAGTATCAAACTCACGGCCCATGGGCTGGATGCATCACGCGCTGGCCATGCCCACACCCGGTTTAGCGAAGGGGAAAAAAATGTGAGCCTGACACCCCTCCTTTAGAGCTTCCATAAAAATTCCTATTGACATTTAAGTCCTTGTAATGAAACATAAAGCAAATCTATAAATTATATACCATATTCTGTAAGTTACCAACTTTAAGGTCATATTTACCTCAGCATGATGCTGCTGAATAAAAGTAGCAGATATTGCATGACTAAAAGGGTCACCAGCTTTCGGTATCATGTCTTGCTTGACCAAAAGGGCCAAGTCCACCAGCTAAAGAAAAAATGACAATTTAAAAATGAACAGATGAAAATCTTAACTTGATTGGTTACTAATAAGCACAGGATGCACTGAAAAGGGGGGGGGGGAGTTTTTAATGTTTTGATACAAATTTAGTCCTGGAAAGTATTAGGGGCATGTGTTATTTTCCTTTCTATAAGGATAGTATCTTTCCATATTAATTTGCAATATAGACATGCAAAATGTTCTGTGCACCCACCATCCAGCATGTTTTAGATAGTCCATTATGTAGATTAAACCACACATGGACCTGAAGCAAGCATGTTTTCAGCAGAACTATTTCAAGGTTGGATGAACAGGAGAAAAACAAGCCAATTAGTGGAAGTAAGGTATTTGAAAAACAGGAGGAGAAATGGGCAAGGTGGTTGGATATTCCAGCCTTGAATTTAAGGAAGTGGCATTTGGAGGCTAAGGAGAGGTGGGGAACAAAAGTGTAGGGGAGATCTTGCTAGACTGATTGAGTTCATTATGGCTTCTGTCTATGATTGCCCTCAAATTCAAATGTAACTAAATGGCATCTTCCCCTAAAATCATGAGAAATAATAATATTTTCTCCTTACCTGTGCTACTGTCTCATATGCTAAATAAGCCAGCATTTCCATAGCACTTGCATTTGGTTTTATTTCCATGCTACTACAGTCCAACCAGTCTCGAAATTTGGAGGCTTTTTTGGCTGTATTGGAAAAAAAATAAAATATTAAGCCTGTATCTTCTGATTCCTACTGTTTCTTATGAAGAGTAAGACCTTGTAACCTCTGATGTAAGTGATGGAATCCAACATTCAGGGATACTAAGTTCACTGACAAATGAGTGAGTGAGTGAGTGAGTGAGTGAGTGAGTCATTCAGTCAAATAACGTTACGGCAGCAAATATATCTAACACATCTTCCTCCTATTTTCCCCACAACCACCCTATGAGGTGGGTTGGGCTGAGAGTGACTGGCTTAAGTTCACCCAGCTGACTTTCAGGGATTAAGGCAGGACTTGAACAAACTTTTCAGCGAGAGAGCCAATCATCATCATCATCACCACCACCATCATGTCCTATCCTAAGCACACTGGGCTAAAAGCATACTCCACAATTTTCAGTCTGCAGCTACAATCTCTGCATCCTTCCATTTAAGGTTGATGTTTTTCAGATCTTCCTGAAATGCTTAGCACCACATTTTCTTTGGCCTTCCTCTTTTTCTCCAACCACCTGGTGGTATCCAATTGATTGTGTTTTTTTGCTGGACATTGCTCACTCATGCAGATCACATGTCAGGCAAGGAGCATTCTTCATTCTGTCACTATCTCAGAGAATCTTCAGGAATTACTTCTTTGTAGAATTTCCTTGTTTTGTGACATGGTCCCGATACAAGCTACGAAGAATCATCCTGAGATAATATTGTTGGAATACATTGATCTTATGAATAATTTTTGTTGTAGATTTCCAGAGCTCGCTGGCATAGATTGCAGTCGGTATGGCAATGGAATTAAATAATCTGATCTTTGTTGCTAGCAAAGAAGCTAACAGTCTTAGGCAGCTAAGCAACTACTGTGTTAACACTGTAGTCTCCTGGGTAATGTACCATTGTTTATGCTAAATAAACAATAACTGTCCTTTTTGATAAATGGATATAATAGATATTAAAAGAAATGAACGCTTCCCTATGCTTTAAAATATATTTTAAATATGTTTCTTTTCTTTTCTTTTCTTTTTTTAAAAAAGGTTATTCTGGCATGTTGAAAATAGAAATGGAAACACCATTTACAAAGCATACTGATAAGATCCTGCATTTAGATAGTTTTCAATTCAGAGAGCAGATGATGTGAGGCTCCTGTGAACCTCCTGATTACAAGTCGACTTTGGGGCAGAGGGAGAAGAAGTGAATATCTGAATTTCTGAATGTGGTTTATATCAATATCTGACAATATTTTGATTTATCTCAAAAGACATTTCATTTTTTAACCAAGTCTATGCAATATTTCTCAAGTAAGCAGCTTTGAATTGGATATTTCAAAAACAGCTATTATTTTTATACTAGGTTTTCATTTCTGTGTGTATAAATGAATTCTACTAAGTAACTACAGTATCACAGAAAACAATATGTATTTATATAAGTGTTTTTCCAAGTTCACATTTTCAATACTATTGTCTGAAAGAAATATATAATCAAGGTGTACCCTTGATTATAATTAAAAGGTGCAAAATATGAGGTTATCACATTTTAAGATGAAGAGTTTTCACTTAACTATTTACAGATGCTTAAAATGAACTCAGAAAAAAGCAATGTAACAGCAAAAACACTACTTACAGACCAAACTTCTCTGCTATTTGACATTTATAAAAGACACAATTGTGGATGTGTCATTTATTCTTCACATTGTGATCCTCAAGTGAACCAGTCATTTCTCCAAATCAAAAGCTTGTTATGGAAAACTAGATAAGTGCCTTTCATTTAAAGATTTTGTGCTTTTGTGCTTTCATTTATCACTGGAACACACTGTGCTATTTTGTTGAGTTTTTTTTTTTTTTATGACTCCTTCAGTGTGCTCTTTTTCTCTCTTTGACCTCTAAGCTCTTAACATTACTTGTAGTTATTTTTATTATTGTTTTATGACAAAGACCCTTAATAAAGTAACAGATAATTAAAGTTATGATATTTGGAAATGTAGGGGAACATAGGGTAATTTTATCAGGTAAATTAATTAATAACTGGATAAGATTTAAAATTAATCCCAACATCAGTTATATTTTTCTTTACTACTATTGATGTCATTAACTTGCCATCACATTCTGCTCTTTTTTAAGCAATGAACATGTACAAGAGATTAATACAAGAAGAAATCTTATGAAGGGACTCCCAAATTCATCCATAATGAGACTCACTGAACTTGAATGTACTTTCATGTTCTCTTTAACAGCGTTATGTTTAGATGATGTGCATTTAGTTGGCTTACCAGGAAAATTAAAAGCCTCTGGGGAAAAACAAACAAATGAGAGACAGTGCCATGATTGCAAGTTAGGCGCAAATGGCATTTTTCCCCCTTGTCTTGGCACTAAATGTATTTGCTTTTTAACCACTACCAACAAGCAAAATACTACTTCTGAGAGTAAATTTTTACACAATACTTACAAAAGCTCAACTGACGGCTTTCACTGAATTCTGCATATTGTGCTGAATCCATCACTCGTGCTTGTCTTTCTGCTCTCTGAAAAATGATATAAACTAATAAATAAATACATCACCCAAAACATTAATACAACTCTTTCCTACATTTCTTCATGAATCACAGGATGATATCTCTCTCTCTCATACACACACACACACACACACACACACACTCCTTGAAGCCTTTATTTATTTATTTATTTTACTTCATCAGCTATGAACAAGTTATAATGTAAAAATATATGATTATGACACTACATTGGAGCACCCTATCTTAATCATAATCCTGCCACAATTTGTTTATTATATTAGCAAAATGATAATATGAGAAACCTTGAAAATAATTAAATTAAATCTAAATACTCTTCTGCTATTCATTTATCAGTGCATTATTGTTATTTTTCACCAATAAAAACAGTTCTCTTTGCCTATTTTTTATTTCTACAGTCTGGAACAAAGCAAGAAAACAGAGCAGTGCTCAAATGAAGGATAAAATTATATGTGACTATCTTAAAGTAGGACCTGGAGTCATTATAGCAATAGCACTTAGACTTACAGTGCTTTACAGCCCTCTCAAAGTGGTTTACAGAGTCAGCATATTGGCCCCAACAATCTGGGTCCTCATTTCACCCACCTCAGAAGGATGGAAGGCTGAGTCAACCTTGAGCCTGGTGGGATTCGATTTGCCAAATTGCAGTAGGAGTAGCTTGCAGTACTGCACTCTAATCACTGCGCCACCGAGGCTCCTTATTATGATAAATTAATGGGGGGGGGGGGAGGAAATCTTGCTACATATTAGTCTCTCCCAGTTCTTTTGGAAACTGTTTCCCTCTATATCTGGTGCCATTTTCCACTTTAATCTACCTTTTTTATTCTCACTCTATTCAACTTGATTTGCTGATGCTGCCATCCAGTTTAATTTAATATAATGTGAACATATATGGTTCCTTTTTGTAGATGCTATGACATTACCCTTTCAGATGCAACTTCCAAACAATACAAATGAATACTGTTAACCAAGTCAATAAAGGAGCAAGGAAGAAGAAATTGTTGATCAGAAGAACACTGCTCACAGAACAAATAATTGAACATGAAATGAGTAGCTTCAACTCAGCACTAACTACATTCCACTTGGTTAAGATCAACAATGATGATAGATGATAGTAATGAAAGATTAGTCTGATGTTCATTAAAATTTGACAGAAATCCTATAGTTTTGAAAGGACAAACTAGAATTTGTTAATCTCGTTTCTGTCCTTTCAGTTGTCCCTGTACAGCATGAAGTATTCTGCTGCCATCACCTCCAGTGGACCTTCCTCTCTATTCTCCTAGAGGCAATCATCGTGTTCTACCTCACCTCCACTGGGCTTGCCAACATCACTAAGGAGAGCTGTCTCAAGATCTGTGGTGCAGCAAGCAGCTCCAGAGTTGCTTTCCCATAAGGCCAAGGGAACCAAGCAAGCCGACAACATATTCCCCTGTCCTAAGGTTTCCAGTATGTACACAAGCCAGAAGAAATAGAAATTCACTCTCAAAAAAAAAATAATCCTCCTTGATTATAGGATTGGAGCTTTATAACTCAAAAGCCATGAAGAATATTCAGTATAAAACAAACAGAACTGCTGTTATAATCACAAAAGTCAAATGGTACCTGAGTTAATGAAATATTGCTAAACTGTAAATTTATTGCAAATCGTAAAGGCCCTAAAATTTATTTCATATTTGAAATTTAGCTGATTATGTCCTCTAAAATCCACATAAAATTTAATTAGAAAACAAAGCCGAAAGTATACAATGATATAAACCATCTTAAAATTAGATACAGTCTGAGTCTTCAGCTGAAGCTAACAAAACTTATGTAAGACACTGATTGGAGCTAGGATAAGCTACATCCAAATAAAGAACAGATACCCAAGCAATTCTTGTTATCTTCTTTAATCTTGCATTTTAAAGCACATCCTTCTCTTCTATCCATTAATATGAATGAGTATGTAAGGAGTAGTAGTTTTCAAAGTTATATGAAACATTATTGTGAATTTCCAACTTAACAAGAAAGACTAATTTATACCAAAGGCAGGATTAGATTTCAACCTTAAAAGGGCCTCAAGAGGAAGTAATAATCACATATTTTCTTCTTCCTCCTTCTACCTGAAAAAAATGTTTGTGGAATTTTCTATGAACTACTCTTGAGCTAATCTATGAGGAATGTAGCAAGTTGCACAGAGACTTCAACCAGATGAGAGTTATATAAATGAGAGGTCCATACATATCTAGCCTTCTACAGAAAGTTGTTTTTCTTAATTATTCTTGTCATTCAGTATCCCCTTTGGATTCATGAAAGGATTTAGAATGTTGAGGTTGCAATGGGAATGTATCTATTTCCCAAACAGAAGTTTATTCTTTACATTAAAGTATGTATATGTGTGTGTTCACATGTATATGAATTTTGTTTATAGGTTAATAATATTATATATTATATTCCATATTATATAATAATATATTTTATAATAGCAAAATAGCAAATGCGTTTTTCCTTCCATTTTATGAATTCTGAAAAAGAATATATTGCGGCAGCTGAGCCTTTTGAATGTTTATTTAAACCTGGTTTGGTTATAATTTTCCATAAACCTAAAAAAGGAACTACATATACATTAATTTTACATTAATCTCAATTTCTTAATATGTAAAATTTCAATCTAAGAAGATTCCCTCAAGTAGGTGTTTCAGTGAAGATTTGAAATGCAACCTTACCAAAGTATTTCAGTGTTGACCTAAATCACATCACAGAAATTTATGGAAATAAGCCTAATGGAAGTTGGGCTTTCTAAGTGTATCTCAGAGACAAAGCTGAAGAACACCTATTCTGGAGTTTATTCAAACATGAAAACCAAAATAAAACACACTAAATCAAGGAAAAAATTGCAAGATTTTTGTATATTCCATAAATTATACATTTATTTCTCTCCCAAATAAATGTTTAAAACTATTATGAAGCGTGAAGTTAGAATTCTGAAAACAATTAAGGGAGCATTCATAAATGTGAAAGACTAATCAAGCAAAAGTTTGCACAGCCTTCATGCTATAAAGTTTCACATAGTTTCAAATACTGGTATAACAACACAATTATTCTGATGTTTATCCTAGAGTGCAAGAGAGAGTCCAATGGGATGGAAAGGAAAAATGAATGCAAAGAACATCAACTGTATGTGGATTCATTAGTTTGAGCTTTACTGATAATTTATCCTGTTTCCTAATGAAAGCAAAAAACCTCCCCCCAAAACCCACCATGTCTCTATTAAAAAGCAATCAGATTTGGTATATTGGTGACACTTTAAAGAGCACATTATGTGGGAAAACAAAATAAACATTTACCCTGGCAAATGAAAGTAGGCTTGGGGTTTTGACATGCTTGGCAGGCAAGCAGAATTATATTCACATCAAGCACACAGAAAACCTAATTTAATATTTAAATATTTGCTTAAGTAATACACTACTTTAAAGCAACAGATTAGAAGACACATTTTTATCAAAACTTTTTTTAAATACTCTAGAAAGAATACCCCATTGAAGTAATACATTCAGGTGAGATCAGAGTTTTGATCTCTGTATGATATCGCCTCTGGTTTCAGACAACCAAATAGGCATTTAAGTACACTTCATCAGTCAGCAAGAGCTATTTCAAAACTATCTGCTAATAATCTGCTGAGCATTACAGACTGTAACACTCACCAACAGATTTAAATTTGTAAAATCTCATCAAAGCATTTATGCATTTGAACTCCTGATCCAATTCATTCTGACCAAGAAACACTTTGTATGTTATGATTTATGTTGATTGCTTTTATTAGTATCCTAGTATGATTTATGTTAATTGCTAATTTGGTATCCTATGAGTATCACTGAGTGTTGGATCTTGTGATTTATGATGATTGTATTTTATGATTATGATCATGATTTATCACTTGTTGCTTGTATGTACACTGAGAGCTTATGCACCGGAGACAAGTGTGTCCAATCACACTTGGTCAATAAAAAATTCTATTCTATTCTATTAAAAAAAGAACCCAAAAAATCATATTCCAGTGAGGCCAGTAAACAACTCTTAAATATGTGTAGTATTTGAAAAAAATGCACTTTATTTTGAATTTTCAAATTCCTTTCCTTTTTATTTTCTATTAGCAAGCTCTATAGACCAGGAGCTTGTTATCTTAGATCGCAATCTATTACTTGTGATGACATTAGCTTTGGCCCACCGTAATTTACAAGGTACAGTAATACATTCATTAGATATAAAGATGTCAAAATATTCTGTCACTTCACATGGATTGACTAGGTTTATGGACTGGACAATGTTCCATGTGTCCACCAACCAATCTAAACATTGATTTTTGTCAGTACAGAGAAAAGAAGACTGATCTATACTTACAGCAAGCCAGAATAGAGTAGTGGTTGCCATAAAATTTCTACAATAAGAATTTTATTTCTTTTGCTTTTCTTATTCCTTTAAAGGAACATATTTCTAGCAAAAGGCTGTCCAGAAAAGAATTTAGAATAGAATATGATCAAAAATTCCTTTTTTCTCCTTCCAATTTTCTCAAATACTTTTCTTTAAGTTCCCATCTATACATGTTTTTTTTAAATTGAGCTGAGTAGAAATGGAGGAATATACAAATGGAACAGCTGTAAATTTATATTACACTATCAGCAATCATATTCTCTCTCTTTCTGTGTCTCTTGACACACACACAACCCTATCATCAGTCCATCTGAGTAGCCAGTATTCAATTTAATTCCATTTAAATTTTCCTCCATCATCATCATCATCATCATCATCCCTAACCTATGGTCACAAGCCACGGTCATCCACATCTTCAAAAAGGGAGACCCTAGTTGAAAATTACAGACCAATCTCCTTATGCTGCGTCACCTGTAAAGTCATGGAATCAATTATTAATCAATCCATTATCGTCCACTTAGAGACAAACAACCTACTTTCTAATAAACAATTTGGTTTCAGAAAAAAAACTATCCTGTAATCTGCAACTCTTACACTGCAAAAACATATGGACTACACAACTCGATCAGGGAAAAACAATAGACACAATCTACATATACTTCTGTAAAGCCTTTGATTCAGTGGTACATGACAAACTACTCCTAAAACTAAAATCTTATGGTATCTCTGGACAACTGCATAACTGGATAGAAGCATTCCTGTCAAATAGACAACAAATGGTCAAAATTGGGAGTGTCCTGTCAAATTCTGTACCTGTCAATAGTGGTGTCCCCCAAGGCAGTATTCTAGGACCAACTCTCTTCATACTCTAGATAAATGACCTCTGTGATCATATTAAGAGCAACTGCGTTCTCTTCGCTGATGATGTAAAGCTGTTCAATACCACAGACAATACTGCTACCCTTCAAACAGATCTTGACTATGTATCAGAATGGTCAAACAAATGGCAACTTCAAATTTCAACAAATAAATGCTCTGTCTTACATATTGGCAAAAAAAATCAGAAAATAAAATACAAGCTGAATAGTCAAGAGTTGATGATCCAAGCTCTGTAAAGGACCTTGGAGTACTCATCTCTAATGATCTAAGTGCTAGAGCCCACTGTAACCAAAAAGGCATTAAAAGTTGTTAACCTAATCCTACCTAGCTTTTTCTCTGGTAATATTACACTACTAACTAGAGCATACAAAACATTTGCTAGATCAAGTCGAATACAGCTCATCAGTCTGGAACCCACATTACATATTTGATATTAGCACAGTTGAGAAAGTCCAGAAATATTTCACAAGAAGAGTTCTCCACTCCTCTACTCATTGCAGAATACCTTATGCCACCAGACTTGAAATTCTAGACCTAGAAAACCTTGAATTACGGCGTCTTCGGTCTGATCTAAGTATGGTATATAAAATCATACATTGCAATGACTTACCTGTCAATGAATATTTCAGCTTCAACCATAACAACACAAGAGCACACAATAGATACAAACTTAAGGTTAACCGCACCAAACTTGATTGCAGGAAATACGACTTCAGCAACAGAGTGGTCAATGTCTGGAATACTCTACCTGACTCTGTGGTTTCTTCCCCAAACCCCAAAAACTTTAACCTTAGACTGTCTACTATTGACCTCACCCCTTTCCTAAGAGGTCTGTAGGGGGCACGTATAAGCGCACCAACGTGCCTACCAACCCTGTTCTATTGTTTCTTTTTATTTTTATTTTATGTACCCATTTCATGTATTCATAACAATGTATATACTTATACCTATTATCTTATAAGTGACTGACAAATCAAAATAAATAAATAAAAAATATTCATGTCATTATCCCTGATGTATCAGCTCTCTTAAAAACTGGAAATAAATGCAAAGTTCGTCATTCAACTAGATTCTCCATATTTGTAGTTTTTAATGTAAAAGACTTCTGCTTCCTCTTTTCCCAAATATGAGTAAATGTAAATATGACTTGTGACCCTTGATTTATCCAGACATTTTTACCATGTTTTAATCAGCAGTTTAGGAATACAGATTATACTGAATGTTACTAACTAGAAAAATGTTTGTAATAAAGCATTCAGATTATTTCTAAAGGCAATATGAGTAATTATTTTGTTTTCTAATGTCTTACTGAAAAATAAAATGCATTATAAAATGCATTATTCCTGTATCTTTGAAAATTTACAATATTTGAAACAGACATTTAAACTGTTGTAACAGCATAAAACATCTGTAGCAGTATATTGATCTAGGGGTTTGTTAAAACAGATCATGCCAAACCAATCTTATGTCATTCTTCAACAAAGTGACTAAATTAGTAGACCAGCGAAATACTGTGGACATAATATATTTGGATTTCAGCAAGGCATTCGAAAAAGGAGACCACCACCTACTTCTTAGTAAGTTAGAAAAAAGTGGAATAGATAGCATCACCACTAGATGGACTCGCAACTGGCTGACAAACCGCACTAAACGAGTAGTCCTTAATGGGTCTAAGTCTACATGGAGGGAAGTAGGCAGTGGGGTGCCACAAGGTTCTGTCTTAGGCCTAGTACTCTTCAATATCTTCATTAACAACTTAGATGAGGGAATAGAAGGGGAGCATACCAAATTTGCAGATGATACTAAGCTGGCAGGAATAGCTAACACCCAAGAAGATAAGCTCAAGATCCAGATGGATCTTGACAGACTAGAATACTGAGCCATATCTAACAAAATGAAATTCAATGTAGAGAAAAGTAAAGTCCTACACTAAGGCAAGAAAAACCAAAAGTACACATATAGAGTGTAACTGTGAGAGGGATCTTGGAGTCTTAGTGGACAACCAGCTAAATATGAGCCAGCAGTGTGCAGCAGCAGCCAAAAAAGCTAATGCAATCCTAAATTGCATTAACAGAGGGATACAATCAAGATCAAGTGAGGAACTAATACCACTCTATAAAGCCTTAGTAAGACCACACCTTGAGTACTGCATCCAGTTTTGTTCACCACATTATAAAAAAGATGTTGAGACTCTAGAAAAAGTACAGAGAAGAGCAACCAGGATGATTAGGGGACTGGAGATTAAAACATATGAAGAATGGTTACAGGAACTGGGCATGGCTAGTCTAGTGAAGAGAAGGATTAGGGGAGACATGATAGCAGTCTTCCAATATTTGAGGGGCTGCCACAGAGAGGAAGCGGTCAAGCTATTTTCTAAAGCACCTGAAGGCCAGACAAGGAATAATGGATGGAAACTGAACAAGGAGAGATTTAACCTGGAAACAAGGAGAAACTTTCTGATAGTGAGAACAATCAACCAATGGAACAGCTTGCCCTCGGAAGTTGTGGGAGCACCATCACTTGAGACTTTCAAGAAGAGATTGGACTGCCATTTGTCAGAAATGGTGTAGGGTCTCCTGCTTGGGTGGGGGGATTGGACTATAAGGTCCCTTCCAACTCTGATTATCTGTTATCTGTTAATTTAGAAAAATGAGAACATGCATGATTTATTAATTTATTATCTGGAACAAGGATAATTTCCTTTATACAAAGTAGATCTGATTAATAGGAATGTTAAAAGCAGGTACATGTAAAGTATGTACAAAACTACACTGGTTATTTTTTTATTATGTTAAAAGTTGTTACATAAAGGCCTTTAAAGGATTTTCATATAAAGTTTTAAAATTTCCTTGAAATATATGCTTTGATTTTGTACATATGGGCTATTAAATTAACACTTTTTAAACTAATTAAAAGTATTTAAAAAATTGAATAAAACTTGATTTCATTGAGGGCCGTATCAGGGTTGTGTTTGACTTCGGACCAGGGGTGGGGAGGTGGGAGGGCATGGCCAACTCAATGTCACTCATGTTGGGGGTGCCTGTGGTTGCCTGAGTACTTTTCCAGTAAAAACAGAGCTTGGGAGGACTGCATGTGGTCCTCCTGAGCTCTGTTTTTGCTGGCAGAGGGTTGCAGGAGGCCGTCACAGTAAAAAAAGACCGCACGCAGCCCTCCCAAGTTCCATTTTCGCTGGCAGAGATACCACAGACTGGTCCTTCATTGTTTCCAGGGTGGCCCTGTGGGCCAGATCTAAGCAACCTGTGGGCCAGATTTGGCCCACGGGCCTTGAGTTTGACACCCTTGGTGTAGATCATATGGATGATTTCGACATTTCTCCCCTCAGAAGACAAACAATGGAAAAAACTCTCCAGTTAAATTAGCAAGGAGAGAGCTGAAGCCGATACTGCCAACTAGCAACTGTTTTGTAATCTTGGGAATGAGTGACACTCACATTCTCATGTAAAAGTACTTTCTGGATTAGAGTTGTAATTTAGCCTCCTCACCAGCTATTGTAATGGGTCAATAAGAAGCTTTCTAGTGATATAGCAATGTTCCTGAATGAGGCTAAAAATACTGGGTCCATTTTTCTGCAAATTTTGGGCCTTTGGAATGGGCATTAGGACTGGTATTCAAACTCACAACATCCAACTTAAATCATTTTGCCTTTAAATTCTGGCAGCATAACTTTGAATCCACTATAACTTCAAAAAAGGTGCTGGGGAAAGAGGCATATGCAGCTCAACACTGTTCCTTGTGACTGATCCTTTGATTTTGAGGTGTGTGTGTGGTTAAACTGTCTTTCTACAATCAATCTGAGACAACTTTGCAATTATAGGATATAAGACCATTAGCATTTGTACAAACTCACATGGTTGGCATATATAAATATTTTTTAATTATTTCAAAGCGGATGTAATATGTACATCCTTTTTCTTTTTCCAAAAAGTTGTTTGATATGGTTTGCATAAGGATTTCCATTACCAGACGCTGTGTGTAGCACATTACAGATGTCTGCAGCCTGCAAGTATCAACAATGCTTTGAATAACACCCCCAGTATAACAGTCCTCTTGTCATTGGTGTTGCATATTATAGCAGTGGAATCCCACACAAGTGGATGAACAGACTTTAAATAATACCATCTGACATTGGGGAGTGGGGGCAGGAATAGAAATCTGACAAAGGATTGGAAATGGTTGTTAGCCATGGGAAATAGGATCCAGGCCACTGGGGAGAGGCTCATCCTTCTTTCCTTTGATCAGACCAAACTATACTTTTAAATATTGTTTCCTACAATTCATGGGAAAAGATTTTACCATCATTTAAACGCTACTTAAGGAGCTATTGCCATTCTTTTTTGCAAATTGATTTCAAAGTAATATTTTCTGAAGAATATCCTAACTCACTTAAAATTGTTCCACACAGTGTACAGGTTATGCTAGAAGCAGACAAAAACCACGTACTAATATCAAAAAAGGATAAATACATGGATTCAGGTTGCCCATGTTAGCTATGGTCTTATTATTCACAATTTTGTGAAACTGAGATTGATAATTACAAGCAAGATCTCTAAATACAGGTAAATGTTTTTACATATTGTATTTGCAGTGTTGCTCTTTTTTGCCAGCATGCAAATTGGTGAAGTTTTTATGCATATGCAAAGTATGGTTGTTAAGGATAAGGCCATCCATGCAATGTGTTTGCATTTTCTCCTCCTTCTCATTTGGTTATGGTAGGCCTTGGTCACAAGGATCCACATGACTTCTTTAGGAAATGGCCTTCTTCAGAGAAACTTGCTCACATTTTGCTTAGTTGTTATAGCTGGTCAACTGGGAGCACTAGCATTCATTGGGGCATTTAGAGCATATCACTTGATGCTAGTGCTGTCTACTTGTTCACAATGATCTCTTGATCATGCCATTGAATGCTATTGCAATCTCAATAAATAGCTGCTGAGGCCAAGCGAGGAGGGGGGGAGGAGGAGGAGGAGAAAATACAGGTTATCTATGCAGACAACTGCCATGAGTGAAGAGTGAAAAATACTTGTGGAAGAAAGGGAAGGTCACAAGTGCCAGAAGTAATCCCCCAAGATTACTTTCCATAAACTCATGATATTGTTATCTGTACTGCAGTTTCTTTATCTGTGATTTTATGCTAAGATGTGCATTCTCTGCATAACAAGAACCATGTTGTGAGGAAGCTGAGGAAGAAACAGAGAGGACCTCTAGGCATAAACATCCTACAAATAGGAGTTTGTTAGTAGCTTATCTCATAAATGGCAGGTTACTCCAGGCTCAAAAAGTCTTGGAAGTACAGATTGAAGATATGCAGAAGGATTTATGCTTAATGAACAAAATAATGATATATTATTGCTATTGTTCCTACATTTTTCAAGATTCTGCCTTTTACTCCTAATTCTTGCATTAAAACTCCTTACTGAAGTCTGGGTGATTCTTGTTTCGCAGTATGGACCTTACACGTACATACAAAACCATTTAAAAAAAATCATGTGGTGGAATCCCTTCCCATGTTTATATTGTTGGTGAAAAGAATAGAATAGAATAGAATAGAATAGAATAGAATAGAATAGAATAGAATAGAATAGAATAGAATAGAATAGAGAATAGGAATAGAGTATGTGGCCAAATATGATTAGTCATGCAAGGAATTCGCCTCCGATCAGAAGCTCTCAGTGTATATGCAAAGCATTATCATAATAATACTGATAAGAGGAAGTAATAAAGATGAGAAGGATAATAATAATGGTACAGCCATACAACAAGGGTAAATGTACCTCGACATTAGACAGTATTATAATTAAGTGTTCAGCAGTGTCCTATAGCAGCTTCCCAAGGGGAAGAGACCTTACTATGTGAAATGTTCCTATGTTGACAACTTACAACTTAAAAGTTTAATAAGGTGGATTTAGAAAACAATCTCTCGTTCATTGCTTGAATGAGTGTAAGCCATACTGTATGAGATAATGGGGATGAAGACTGTTAACTTGGTGTTGTTTCATCATAAATCATTTAATGTGTAAGGAAGACTTTGCGTGTAACTGCAGTACTTAAGTTACCTTGAAGGAAGTTTCATTGGACACTCTGGAGTTTATATTCATATAAACCAATCTAAAATTAAAGTGTGACAGAGCATTTAAATGAAACATTTGTTTGTCTGTTAGTCTGAGAAGACTTCTTGCATAATGGAATTTCCTATTGCTTTATTCTTCTTTGTTGTCTGTATTTTTCTTCTGTTATGAAATGCTGCTCTTTCAGTGGAAGAAAATAATTGGGCACCATACTGAAGTATCTAGTTTAAATACTTTAATTTATATCAATCCAGTTATAAGTTGGGATACTAATGTTTGTGTTTTTAGGTTTTTCAAGAAAAAAAAACACAGAAAAAAACTCAGTTCATAAAATATAAAATGCAGATTTAGGAGGGAAAAACGATGGGAGGAAATTAAGTGGTAAGTACTCTGGATATCAAGTAATAACATTCCATGCAAGACAGGCAATCGCAGGTATTAATTGTTCACAGTTAACCTCAGCTAGACTAGTACAAATATCTCATAATTATTCATCAAAATATTGGAACGGGTTTCAATCAGAAAGGATTTCTTTTCATATTTAAAGTACACTTGTGAAAAAGTTGTGCCTTACTGGAAGACAATATTAAAGGAAGTTGGAATAATAACTGAAGAAAAGATGTAATGTTTTCTAGAGCTGGGATTATTACATATTTTGGGGAGATAACTAAAAAGAAACTTATTGTATTCTTACTCTGGCCTGATGAATTAATAATTGATCAAAATATGGAAAATGTAATTAGTTCAAATTGGCATACCAAGAAATGGTCAACTGCTTTAAGGAAACATTGATACAATTTAAATAATGACTTTTCAGTGGGATGAATCATATTTTAATTTATATTTCTTTTTATCTGCAAAAATTATATACCGAATACTGAAACTCTAGAAATAATAATTCTTACTTTGGTAAGTTTAGGGATTTATGTAAACTATGAATGAAAGTTGAAATAAGATATTATAATCCATTCTTCTTTCTTTCTATTGGATGTTGTAAGTTAAAAAAATTTTTTTTTAAAAAAAGTATTTAACTAAAAGCTATCCTTAACCTTAGGTTGGCAGTTTCCATTGGAACAAGTCCCACGGAACCAAATGTTCCTTCAGGGAGAAAACACATTCTGATTTCTTAGCACACAGTGGCAAAACAAAACAAAAACTCTTTAAACTCCATTGTAAACAACAGCAATAAAAAAAACTTAACAGAATGTACACTTCTGTTATGAACAATGTAATGGGATTTTAAAAAATAGGAACTGCAGACAATAATAGGAGAAAATAAATGATCAATTGAGCCCCAAAGTCTCCCTCTACCACTCTTAAGATCAGGTTGACAAAATTTTGAGGATGGGAAAAGTGGTCCCTACTCAGAACATTACTGGCTGCTAAGATAATACGGACAGTGGGACATTCCTTAATTAGGAGACCACTGAACTTCTTAGAAAAGTGTAGAAGGGATAAGTGTTTGCACAATTATACCTGCAGAATAAAAAATACCTATTCTGTGATGTTTTATTAGAAATGAAGAAAGATTTCCTTACATGAAAACAAAAATAGAAAATCCCACTTGAAAGTTAATGGACTGTTTCTGTAAAAAAAAAAAAAACACCTGTAATTCTTTCAGAGGCCTGATATGCCAAAATGAAACTTTCTCTTCATCATAATAGAATAGTGGATTTTGAAACCTTCTACCCTGTCACTGTGGGATTTGGAGATCTGGTCCTGTCTAAATAGCAGTGGCATGCCAGTGTTACATATAATTCATAATTTCCTTGTTCTGCAAGTGAAGTTAACTGACCAAAGAGCAAAAGTGAAATTTCTTGTGAACATTTAAAATCTATGCTGAATTCAAACAGAAAAAGATGTAGTCAGTTTTCTCATGGTACAGGCATAATACAGTTCTGATAAAAATGCAGACAGTTTTGAGACTTGATTAGGAACTTTCAACACACACCTCTTTACAAATTCGAAAGGTTATCCCATGAGCATAGTAAGAATTTAGTTGAGATTCCAAACTAGAAATACTGTTCTGCAGAGGATTGGTAAGTAAGTTTCACCGGCCTGCAATTGTTCCTTTTCCTAGCAGCTGCGGGGTACCACAAACCACTACTTTGTCCCTCGTGCAACTTACATTTATATTAAACTGTTACGTGTGATTATGAAAGGATTAGGATTCACTACAACACTCCATTCTAATATACACACAGAGGAGTTAAATGTGGCTGTATTTAATTAAAATGGAAGCCCAGGTGTAGTGGTTGATTGAATAGGCTGAAGTAAAATCCTGACAAGATTATCCTAGTAATGGGCACTTTATATGTCTGCCAACAGAGAACACTACATGTTCTACTTGGGACTAAATTTCCTGAACAGTATTGTCTGAAGAGTTGCAGAGAGCACAGTGTGACCATCTGAAGGGCTACCAAAGTCTGTCCAGTAATGCTATGATAGCACTAGGGAAGAAGGGTATTCAAACATTTTTTAAGAAGTAGGGTAGAAATAAGAATTCACTCTGGGAGGCAAATAATTTCAATCCTCACCGTAAAACTCCCCATATCTCCCCCCCACAGCATTTTGAAGAAATTAAACCAATATAGACAATTTTTGTCTCTGTCTTTGAATCATTTGTTTAATAAATACTTTTAATATTTAACATTACTGTATAAGCTAAATTTATGAATTTAACCAATCATAAATTTTCATTTGGGTTGAATTGTTCTTTGTCTATATATTGACAATAATATATTGCATTATTTGATTCCATCTGTAGATTCTCTCTCTCTCTCTCTCTCTCTCTCTCTCACACACACACACACACACACACACACACACATTTAACATTAAATATAATATCTAATCATATTATATAGCTGCCTGGCCTGACATGTTCATAATAAGAGTTTTAAAATCTTACATTCTGTGTAATGTACATTCTGTATTTGATGAAAAGCTCCTGAATACATTGGCAGATTCTGGACATACTTAATAATTAGAAGCACAAACACTGGCTGTCTAGTACATCTTCTCAGGAGCCTGACCATTAGAGTAGGCAAAGGAATTCTTCTGCTGTTCACAACACTCATTGTCCAGTAACTAATGTTAGCAATGTTTAAAAGTATTAGGAAAGGAGACGTTTATAACCCGTTCTTAGGATAAATTTTGCAAAAGCTTCTAAAAAATCAGAGATTTACCTTTGAGACATCTCCAAAAAGAACCTCATATCAACTTTGGTTGGCAAGAAGCCTATTTGGGAAGGATATTTTCATCTATTAAAAGTACTGGCCTTCCATTGTTTTTTCAAATAAGAAATGTACTATGAAAGCAGTTTAGTGCCTGTGGTGCTGAATTATTGCTATATAACACTCAAGAGCGGGAAAATTATTCCTAAACTAGAAGGCAAAGTGACAGATGAATAGTGTGCTTTTTAAACCTGAGAGAATAACTCCTGAAATGCAGCATTCAGAATGCAATATTGTTTGTGCATCAGTTCAGATTTTTTTCATCACAGGGTTTTTCTTCCTGTGTATAGTGATGGTAAGTAGATAAGCTCCCCATTATAAAAATATTTGGCAGCAAATAATTTTATTTAAAAGAAAAAAAATAAATGACAATATTTTGAAAAAATTAATATACTTTCTACTAAAATAAGAGAGTATAATGTATTGACTTTATGATCCTGTTTTCTTTACTTTATCATAACATATCAAACATACGTTGGTCAAAGAACCTTTCTGTACAAAGCAGATCCATGGCTACAAATCAGTGTTGAGCAGATGTGCTTTGACAATTCTATTCAGGATCTGAAAAATATTCCTGACCCAACCTGGGTTGCTCCAAGGCTAATTCATTCTAATATTTCTGGGATCAGAAATAGATTCCCTTTAATCTCTTCTATGTAGAAAAAACATAAATGGCAAAGCAGCTGAAATATTTCTGTTTTTTCATCCAAATAGGATGGCATTCAAAACATAATTAAACTATTATGAGGCAATACAGATTTCCAAACTCCACAGATATTGGTGGAAAAGGCTTTTAGCTACAATTCTTTGAAATATGATTTCTCAATATAAGGAAAATGCTTTTTGCTTTCTTCTACAAAGGAATGAAATTTACAAGAAATGTAGATCATTGATAATGACACACATTACATTTCACTGGAATTGTACTGAAAACCTTTGAGGTATTTGTTAAATGCATTTTTAAAAACTCAATTTGAAAGATTGGAAATAAACTTTGCCAGTGAAGATTCATGGCAAACTACACATCCCTGAATAAGCGGGAATGCAGAAGCCATACAGTTAACTGTGGCTTGCAAAGTCTCTCCAGAAAAAAATAAAAAAATGTGAGATCGCTCACTGGTTCTGCAGACAACTGCTCCTCATTAGTAGATTGCAGGATCTGAGATTTTTACAGTTGGCTTGAGCTGAGCAGCTGAGAGTTGAGGGATTTCAACCAAGCTCACACAATAATACAGCTTAGAGTATATGGACATGCTGGAACATTGGACTAATGATCCAAGTGGATCTGAAATAAGATTTTGAAATTAATTTTATATATCCTTCCCATGGAAAATACTGTTGTTTTGAATTCTTTAAAAAAACATGATAGGATGGAACTTTGGAGAATTGGTCCTGGAGGGAAGCAAAAGAAACTAACCAATACAATTAAGGATATGTAAGATGATGTATTGTTGGCATTTAACTCTGCATGAACTGTCAAAGATGTATAAGAGAATATTAAATGTATATTGGAAATGCCAACAATTTGAAATGACCTTTTATCACCTGTGGTGAACATGTAAGAAAGCTAAGACTTACTGGAAACTGATAAGACTGGAGCAGACTCAGCAAAAAGCAATGGGGATCATCAGAGAACAGAAACGCAAGTTGTCATGAGACTAAAAAATTAGAATTATGTAAGTTTGAGAAAAAATGACAGGTGATGGAATAGTATCGTATTTTTCAAATACCTGAAGAAATGTTGCCCAGAAGAAGGGGATACTTTTTTTTCTATTATCCCAAAGTACAAGTCAAAAAATAAGGACTGAATGTTAGAAAAGTTCTATTTGGATGTTTTACCCACTGTTCAATGTTGCAAAATTCATTGTCCACTACGTTAGCAATCAGCCTTCAACTCATAGCTAAACTTAGTCATTTATCGTGCACCTTTTCTAAACTGACATTTTATCACAATACCATTAACCTCTATCAATTCATACTTTCTCCAATGAATTGTTGAAGAGCAAAATATCTGATCTGCTACTCCCTGTGTGATGTCAAATTGCACTTTATCTTCCTGTTACTTTTTATGTTTTTTTTTAAATTAAAATTCTACCAAAACCTCTCCAGGCATACTTAACAAACTAATTGTGCTGATTTTTTTTACATGTAGTTGTGCTACTTTCCTCTTTCTTGTCAGACTTACCATGTAGACCAAACAGAAAACACAATCAGATGAACTGACTCTATTTATTATAAAGCTACGTTAATAGAATCTTAACAAGTCTAAAAATACAATTCTCCCCCACCTTCTTGACAGCGCAAGACATTAGGGAAAGTCTCTTCTGAGCCTGTTGCCCCACCCATTATCCAGCTGAAGCTATGGTGTCTCTTATGACTGTTCCCTAGTCAGCATCTTTTGGCCCTATCCCCCAAGGTCTTGCCCACATTTCACTGCATTCTACAGAATACGAATAACGTTTTTCTATTTAACAGATAAAATTCCAAATAGCCCATTCACTTTTATCTAGTCTTATAACTATCCATGCATTCATGTTAATGAAGATAATAATAGTTAAGGTATTATTTTGCAAGCCAATATTTTGTTCCCCACATTCCTACAATCTGGGTGCATATGCTGTGTACATTACTTTTTATTTAAAATATTTATTTAAAATAACTTCAGTTGATTTGCTTTTTCTGTTTATCCAATAAGCAACATTTCAAATTAATTAGTACCAAACTAAATAACCAAGCTACAGTATATGCTGCTTATTAGGTACTTTGCAAAAGAAAAAAAAAATAAACAAGAAGTGTACTAAAGTGTATCTCCTATGAAAATTTTATATTGATAAATCTTTCATTAGTAGGGATAGCACTTGAAAACACGTTTGGGGCAACACTGAGTTAGATTGTTGCCAAAGATTTTATTTTCATACACCTTACTTTAGACCCAATGGCGCTGATGTTTACAATGTAAACTGATGGGATATACTATTAAATTAAAGCAAGGATCTCCAAAGATTTATATTACATTTTCTTCATTTATATATATTTTCAAGTTTAGATCGGAACATTTAATTAACAGAAAAGGTACTTTATAATGACCTAAGCATAGTAGCCCTAGCAAGTAATTGATTAAACTACTTTTTTCAATCCAGATAAATTCAGTTTATTTCATTAATATACCACAGTTTAGATACACCACATAATAGTCATCACAGTTTTGATTATTTTTATTAGTGACAGAAATATGTCTCACTGTGTGGGGAAAATAAAGGCCAAAGTGGGTGATAGAAGGGGTGATAGAAACACTTAGGCTCCTAAACGGGGAGAATGGCTCCAACAGACCCCAGGAACAACATCAGAGCTGTCTGTCTAGAAGGGTGCAGCACTAGGAACAGCTAAGATCCTGCACAGAATTCTCGCCCTATAAGGGTGAGCAGGGTATGAATGTGGGAATGTATGTACAGTATACATGTTTTTATGTATGTATGTAAAAACTCCCTTGGAAATAAAAAGGGATGAAACTGTAATTTTTAAATTAAAATTTCACAAAGACAATTTAAAGATGCAGAGTAAACAATATTTGTTTTCTGTATAACTCATAACTGAAACCATACTGCCAAACAATCATATCCTGTTTGGGCCATAATGACATCAGAAATCCATGTTTATCATTTGCTTTGGACAACTTAGCATGTTTTTGGCCCAGGGCAAAGTGGAAATAAAACCATTTGCAGCTGGCCAAACCAAGATAACCACACATTTCTGAAGTAATTGATACCTAAAGGAACATAGCCTTTAGATCACAGTTCATGATTTAAGTACACTAATTCTTTAAAGGAGGTTGTTAAAGATTTTAAAGAACACACTGGACTTACTCCAAGATTTAACATGCAGAAACTATACTAAACATGGCAAATAAGATATTCTATACTTCTTTATGCACTAATTACCACTTTTTTAAAGGGAATGGAATATATTTCCTGCATTGTTTTAAATGTCCACAGTATTTTTAAAGAGTTCAGGCCAAAACATTTTAAATGGTACAAAATAATAAAATATCTCATTGTCCATGCAATCCTTGAGAAAATGGAATGTAATTTTTCCATTTTCTAGTCAATTTTAAGATACTAAAGTTAACAGAACTTTAATTTATTTTTGTTTCTCTCACTTTAAGGGTTTATACCATATGATTTCTTAATTGTGATTATAGATAGTCTTTGTTTACTGACCACTTGCTCAAAGACTGTTCAAAATTACGAAGACACTGAATACTCAAAATTCAAACTCAACATTCTGATCATTCCCACAATCTTGATTTGTGTACTTGGCAATTGACCTGCATTGACAACTATTGAACTATACTGTGATCATATGGGAAGGAAGGAAGGAAGGAAGGAAGGAAGGAAGGAAGGAAGGAAGGAAGGAAGGAAGGAAGGAAGGATTTCTGATGTTCCCTGCCAGTTTCCCATGAGAAAACTCAATGGAGAAGCCAGCAGGAAGTTGCAAGTCACTCGCATTTTGCTCATCCACAGTCATTCTGTTTCTCTATTTAGGTAAGGAAATATCTGTCAAAAGTTGACCAATGGGCACCCATTGCTTAGTACCACAACAGAGTTATCATGAAGAGACCATATTGTGACAGTTTCGAATGTTCTCTCAGATATTTTAAATCTCATTAATTAGATATAGCAAGTATCAAACTACTATTACACCTTTTACTATGTACGGTTAATAATTATTACAGTGTTATATGTCTAACAAACGAAGAATCAGACAGACAAACAAGAAACTAATATGTGTACAATGTGTATATGTCCACACAGAAAATCCAAATTTCTGTTAAAATTTTAACAGGAAAACTGAATACAAATATGTCAATAAGAATGAACAAAGATGCCTATACTGTGACCCTTGAAGTTAAAAGAGAAAAAAGTAGGGAGGAAAAATTATGCTGTGAAGATTTTAACTAGTACTTCCCAGAATCCAGAGAAATATTTGGCACCCATACAAATTAGCCTAGAGGCCAGGAAAACTATATAAATTTAGATATCATTGTGTTGAACATATGGCTAGCTTGATAGAAACTTTTGCTTTGCAGATGTAGCCATTCATCTTCATTGGAACAACATCTATAGTCTCTAAGTGAGGGTTGCCTTTGTCACAAATTCAAATATAAGGTAGGAACTGAAAACTACTGTCTTATGATTCTTAGAAAGTAATTATGCATTTGTACTCAATTCAAGATATACCCCTAGATATCTATGTTTGGGATAAGAGTCTTATTTGCTCTTTGAAAAGGGCAATGTTGTTATGAAAAATAAATTCTTTGGAATAACTCACATCAGTTCATCACAGTATAGTATCTCTTTATCCTTTCAGTTGCTACAACAGATGCAACATAGTTACCAGTAGGTCATCCAATCAATCACTCAGATATACTTACTAAAAAAAAATAGTCATCAGAAACAACATATTTTAACATAGAATGTCCTCATATTCCCAATCTATAATAAATATTTATTTTCCATTTGTCATGCTTTAAATATTTTTCTTTTTTGCTTAGATGAGAAACATTTTTAAAATATTTTACAAAAATCCCACCTTTAGAATTGTACAGGTTAACAATAAAATAATGGACCAGATTTCATATCTCTATACATCAAAATTTGTAGCAATAGTTCACATGTACATGTAAATGAAGCCTAAAACATTCAAGAAATAATTTGGAAGGCCAATATCAAAATTAAAACAAAAAAATGCTTAATTTATAGATTAAATCTAGCTAATTTACTCCAATTTTATTTTAAACACGCTGCACTGCAGATGAAATAGCAACTTTCAGAGGTTATAAAATCAGAACAATCATTGTTTCTAAACATTTCACATATCTTAGCTCATATATGTATAGCTACATTTAAATTTTAGTTCTTATAGTCTTTTTTGGCAGCCATGAATATATCATATCCATATAATTTCAGTTAACCTACAAGCAAGGGATCATGAAAAATAATCTCAAATATTGTTAACAGAAATAGTCCATGTGGTACATTTACAAAAATAGAAGACAATGCATATGTCTTATTTGAATACCAATTATATGCCCCAGCAAGGGCCTTTTATTTAGAACTTTCAGTGCTGGTCCATAAATGTAATGAAGATTGATTAGAATTTATGCATAGAACAGCCTACTGGAACTGCAACAACCAATTGTTCTACTTCCTTCTCTTATATTAAAGGTGTTCAGCTGAGAGTTTGTTACATAGGAAAAATTGGAGTCATGTGCAAATATGAGGTCCTTATCTGCATAACAGGACAACAGAGTTGGAAGGGACCTTGGAAATCTTCTAGAAGAGGTCCCCAAGCCCCGGGCTGCAGACTGGCACCGTTTTGTGGACCGCCAGGAACTGGGTTGTGCAAGCAAGTGAAGCCCCATCCACATATGCATGGGATCCAGGTATCCCTGGGCTGCAGACTGGCTCCTTTCTGTGGCCTGCCAGGAACTGGGCCGTGCAAGCAAGCGAAGTTCCATCCACGCATGCACGGGATCCAAGCAGCACGTGAAACCACAACCCCCCAGTACATAGAAAAAATGCCCTCCACAGGGCTGGTCCTGTCTTCCAAAAGGTTGGCAGCCGCTGTTCCAGAATATACTTCCGAATATATATTATATACATTGCTCTGTAATTTGGTTTGTTTATTTATTTATTTAGAAAACTTAAAACTATTTTATCCTTTTGTTAGTTGATGCAGTGATGTATCTTGACATGGTCAATTAACTAATCAGTAAATTAATTAACAACTATGACTTCCGGTGGGATCATTCATGGAGAATGGGTCTCTGCGCTCCCATGCCGAGTTCTCCCAATTGGTGGGCTCCTAAAGAAGCCAAAGCCACCCTGTAGGGGCAGCAAAGCAAAGAAGGGCGCACTATGAAGTCCCAGAGAGCTGCATCTCTCATGCCTGACCCGGGGCTTTCTTTTCCCTCTCAATCACGACGAGAAGAGGCAGCCTAAAGATGGCTGCCATGAAGCTGGGACAGTCAAGGAACAGCTAAGACCGGTGCTGGAGTGGAGTTAGTGAACAGTGTCTGGAACTGGGTGAGAGGATTCTTTTTTACTCAAAACCTAACCCCAAAAGGAAAAATCCAGGAGTATTATTTGCTCAGAACTACTTGTTAAAGCAACAAGTGAGAAAATTTTGAGAAAAATACTAGATTGGAAAGAAAAGATCAAGGGAAGAAAAACAAAAAAACCTTAAGAATACAGAAAATTGGATTTTTAAATTGGGAAGGCATTTTAAAATGCTGGAACTATTTACTTAAAAAGTTAATCCTGCTTTTATAAATTGAATTAAAATAAAATTGGATTGAAACTGGTTGGTTTTGTTATAACATTGAAATTTAAGCTGAGACCGTCACCTGCTGATGAAAGGAAATACAACATGTATTTACAAGCCTGGCAAGATTTTTGATATGGAATAAACAATATGGAATAAACAATACTTATCTGGAAGACTGTGAAGATATTTACTGAGTTATATGCATCTACTCTATGACTACCAGAGATTTAAATGTGAGAACAAGGAAGATGTCTAATTAAAGTGACCCCTGAATGTCATGATGCATGACTGATTTTATAAAGTGGATTTAAAGAGATTTTGATCAACTTCCTAGACTACTTAAAGGGAACTGAAGGATTAACTATGGGACATAAGGAATTATGATCAGTGTATTTTTTGAAGAGCAATTTTAGGCTTGAATATATTGTTCCTGGACTACTGGATAAGAGCAGGACCTATTAAAACAAGACGAGATGCTCCATTGGGGGAAATGAGTGGAACTTTGGAAGATATGGCGTTGATGTATCAAAGTATAAAGGACATTATAATAAGAAACCACAAGGAGATTAAGAAAATAATGCATGGCATCGAGGGAAATACAAGGGACATTGCGTAAATATCAAGACGTCCAGGAAAGGGAGGAGCCAACAGAAAGAATGGAGGAAAAAATAGAACAGATGAACCAGAAAACAAAAGAAGATAAGGAGACAACAATAAAAATAACAATGACTGATGAAATAAAACAAGGGAGAAATACTTTAAGAAATTTAAAAAGAGACCTGGAGACGCAGGGAGATATTTTTGAAAGGGAGACATGGTAGATTCTTTGAAAGCTAGACAGAAATGGGACAAATATTTGGATTGAGTAGTCAGGATGTGGATGCAGACAGAAACAAAGATCTAAGAGAGGAATATGGGAGGCAAGTCAAAAAATGAATAAGAATTAAAATACTAATGAGAACAAGAGATGACGGTTAGAAAAGAAATGTCTTTTAATATAAGGATATCATGATTAAAAGCTAGAATAGAAATAGAAACAAGAAAATGGGGAAATATTAATACATACACTTTTATATAATAAAATAAAATTAATAATAAGGCAGGAAAATTAGAGATTGAATGGTGTTATTATGTGCTTAAATAATATTGTGATTGGCATTGGAATAATATATTGAAACACTGAAATAATTAAATAATAGAATAGCAGAACTTAACATAAATATGGGTATTAATATTAGAACTACATTAGCTTGATGAATGTAATGAATATGATTAATATTACTATTGTTTTTGTATTAAAATGAAAGCAAAAAAGAATTAAAGTATTAATGTGAATAAGAGATAAGGGGTAAAAAGGAAATGTTTTTTAAATATAATGGTGGCATGATTAAAAATTAGAATGGAGATAAAAATAAGAGAGGGGGTATTATTAATATATACATTTTTATATAATAAGATAAAAGTAATAATTAGAGGGAAGATTAAAAATTAAATAATGGAATTATCATGTATGTTTAAACAATATTGTGATTGGCATTAGAATATATTGAAACATTGAATAATTAATGAAAGACTATAACTTAATACAAATATATGTATTAACATTAGAATTACCTAAGTTTGATAAATGTAACAAATATGATTAATGTTATTCTTACTTGCACCAAAATGTATGATACCCAGGTGCCACATCGTTCACGCATTGATGTGTATATGTAAAATAAAATACTTTTTTTAAAAAAGTAAATTAATTAACAACTAGACATGACTGAAAAATGCTAGTCTTGTACTGATCTTAAAAATGAAGCGGTGGCATTTGTATGAAACCTTTCTAACTCAGATGGAAGAATTTTTATTTAATATTTATATGGGAGAAACTTCAGTGGTACTGGTTGTATACCATATAACATACTGTCTCCTGTCTTCTTTGCCTTATTTTGCTAATCCTGACGAAATGGTAGTACTTGTCACCTTTCCTGGCTCTCTTCTCCTTTCCTCACCCTCTCTGCTCTACTTGAGTCATCATTATCCTTCAGTTTTTTCTTTGCTAGACACTAGTCTTAATCTGCCTGCTTAAAAATTGACAGATTAAAAACCAAAGTTATTTACTTATAGCATTAAAAATGTCTAAGTTTAAATAGTGTTTTTTCCTTAATATTTATCTGATTTATCCTAAAATTAGCCTCATAAAGTTTAAAAATATAAAAATTAAAATTGGAGAAAACAAGGGAAGGAACTCCAAGATACTGATGGAAATCTTTTATAAGTAAATCTTATAATCTTCATGAATCCTGCAAAATAATATATTTGGGACTTGGAATCTATGTTTATTGTTTTGCCTTTTCCTTTTGGCATGTATTTGCCTGGCCAAAGAATTTTCACATTGATCTCACATTTACTGTGTCTTAAGGAGGTCAGTATTATATGTGGATGAATGCTCTGCATCAAGAATTGTCCTATAAAGCAAGGAATTGGACTAAATGAATTTAATTTAATTTATTTTAATCTAATTTTGTAAAGTAAATAGTTTTCATACTTTGTTTAGAAAAAAAGGGTAGAATTTACCTCCATTCTCTCTTGCTTTACATCATCTATCTCATCATCTTCAAACAAGGCCAAGAGCTCCCCAGTCTGATCAATAGAAATAAGGAAGTCTTGAGCAGTTTTCTGACGTTTGTTAGTGTTGCTACTGAATTTGTCTGAAAGAGACCAGAGAAGGAAAATAGACAGCTGTTTTGATACAAAAAAAGGGGGTTCCACAAAAGCTTCTAAACAAGTGCTGAAATTGAGCCAGCTGAATGAAGACCATTTTAATTTAACTCTCCTTGCAACTAAGACTCCTGAAAACTTATATCAGAAAGCTGAGGAGTATCACTGAACTTTGGACCTTTTAATATGCTGAAGACACTCTGATAAGGATGAATTTAAGGCTCCTTGGAAAAACAATCACTGCTATATGGTCATTTCAGTCAGAAAGTATATCTTATTTTTGCCTGATTTCTCCATCTTACCTGCACTGCTTTGACTGCACATTCTTTAAAAAAAAAATCAGTGAAGAAGAGGGAGGAATCAACATAAGTGACTCCTATGAACCTCATTTCCAGTAATGGTAAATCAGTGTGGTATTCATAGGATATGATTGCTAGTGGAAAGCCATTGTGAGTGCAACCAAATATATTATGTTTGAAAATGTTCTATCTTTCTCTTGATTACCCATTCAATGCATCCAGTAAACCTATATCCTATAACCTTTTCAATCACCAGATGCTTTTGAGTCATTTGCTTTGCTTTCTTCTTCTCTCTCAATTATCAATATAAGGTCATTGTTTCATATTGTCCTTTTGCAAATCTATTTCCATTCACACTAAACATTTGGATTTTAAAATAGAACCCAGATATCTGGAAATCCCATAGAAATAAATTTTAGGGGAAATGCAACCAAATTACAGTGATTACATATCTAGTAACTAATTACAATGGGGAAAAATAGTATTTACCAAACATTCATCTTAATTTTAGATCAGCATTAAAGGATGGTTCTGACAATATTTTTCTAATAAATTAATTAAATTATAGTTCAAATTAATTTGAAAAAGTAAATTGTAAAATTAAAAAGACTGTTAATCAGCACCAGTTCCTTAGGTAAACTTAATTGTTGATATTAACAGTTCTGGTTATCAAATGGTTGATGGAATAACATTCTGAACTTTTATAAATAATTGGAATAGAAAAGCACTGGCTTAAATGAAGTTTCCCATGCAGTACTATTTTTGAATGTCTAAAGCTAGCTAGAAGAGGAATATATTTCCATTTGGCACTGTAGAGACAGAGCATATATTGAATATTCCCCATTGAAAGACAAGGTTTCTGGAAGCGTCATACCTTCAAGAAGATCATCTTCATCAATGCCTTTGACAACTTTAGATTTGTAATCTCGGAAAAACATGTATTTAAGTAATCTTCGAAGTTTTTTCTAGTTAAGAAAAAAAAATGGACATAGATACTGCCTGCTAATGTTAAAAATTCAAGGAGAAATTTGAAGCATTATAAACACAATCTTATATTATATATCCACATTTATATACATAGATTGACAATATTTATTCTAACAGAACAAAATGCAGAATTTAGCAAAAATTCAAATTGATGTTGAAATTCCAAGCATAAGTCTGACAATGCATTTCAAATCAAATATATTTTTGTGCAGATACATTTCAATGCTAGAATAGAATAGAATAGAATAGAATAGAATAATTTATTGGCCAAAGAATTTGTCTTGGTGTAAATATTCTAAATATACATAAAGAAAAGATACATTCGTTAAGAATCAAGAATCATAACGTACAACACTTAATGATAGTCATAGGGTACAAGCAACAATCAAATCATACTAGGAAACAGTCAATATAAATCGTATGGATACAAGCAACAAAGTTACAGTCCTACAATCACAAGTGGGAGGGGATGGGTGATAGGAGTGATGAGAAGATTATAAGTGCAGACTTTGTAAATAGTTGAACAGTGTTGAGGGAATTATTTGTTTAGCAGCATGGTGGCTTTCGTTCTCTTCGCTGATGATGTAAAGCTGTTCAATACCACAGACAATACTGCTACCTTACAAAAAGACCTTGACTATGTATCTGAATGGTCAAACAAATGGCAACTCCAAATCTCAACAAATAAATGCTCTGTCTTACATATTGGCAAAAAAATCAGAAAATAAAATACAAGCTGAATAGTCAAGATCTTGTTGATGACCCAAGCTCTGTAAAGGACCTTGGAATACTCACCTCTAATGATCTAAGTGCTAGAGCCCACTGCAACTACATAGCCAAGAGTTATTAAGAGTTGTTAACCTAATCCTACGTAGTTTTTCTCTGGTAATATCACACTACTAACCAGAGCATACAAAACATTTGCTAGACCAATACTCAAATACAGTTCATCAGTCTGGAACCCTCATTACGTATCTGATATTAGCACAATTGAGAAAGTCCAGAAATATTTCACAAGAAGAGTTCTCCACTCTTCTACTCGTTAGAATACCTTATGCCACCAGACTTGAAATTCTAAAACTAGAAAACCTTGAATTACGCCGTCTTCGGTCTGACCTAAGCATGGTATATAAAATCATACATTGCAATGTCCTACCTGTCAATGAATACTTCAGCTTCAACCATAACAACACAAGAGCACACAATAGATACAAACTCAAAGTAAACCGCACCAAACTTGATTGCAGGAAATACGACTTCAGCAATAGAGTGGTCAATGTCTGGAATACTCTACCCGACTCTATAGTCTCTTCCCAAACCCCAAAAACTTTAACCTTAGACTGTCTACTATTGACCTCACCCCTTTCCTAAGAGGTCTGTAGGGGCGTGCATAAGCGCACCATCGTGCCTACCATCCCTGTCCTATTGTTTCTCTTATTCTTTATTTTTCTTATATGTACCCATTTCATGTATTCACAACTATGTATACACTTATACTTATTATCTTGTAAACAATTGGCAAATCAAATAAATAAAAAATAAATAAATAGAAAAACTGTTCTTGTGTCTAGTTGTTCTGGTATGCAGTGCTCTATAGCGTCGTTTTGAGAGAAGGAGTTGAAACAGTTTATGTCTGGGATGTGAGGGGTCTGTAAATATTTTCACAGCCCTCTTTTTGACTCGTGCAGTATACAGGTCCTTGATTGAAGGCAGGTGGGTAGTAATTGTTTTTTCTGCAGTCCTAATTATCCTCTGAAGTCTGTGTCTGTCCTGTTGTATTGCAGAACCAAACCAGACAGTTATAGAGGTGCAGATGATAGACTCAATAATTCCTCTGTAGAACTGTATCAGCAGCTCCTTGGGCAGTTTGAGCTTTCTGAGTTGGTGCAGAAAGAGCATTCTTTGTTGTGCTTTTTTAATGACGTTTTGGTGTTAGGTGTCCATTTTAGGTCATGTGATATAGTAGAACCTAGAAATTTGAAGGTCTCTACTGTTGATACTGTGTTGTCTAGTATTGTAAGAGGTGGTAGTATGGGAGGGTTTTTCTTGTGTTCATTAATCTTACTTTGCCAGTTCAATAAGCAGACCAGACTGAAAAATAAAGAAGTTTGAATCTAAATTCCTTTTTGTTTTACAGTATGTGAATAAAAGTCTATGAAAATAGCAGGCTATAGTCAAGCACCTTTATTTTCATTTCTTAAATTTAGTGCTGCTTGAAACAAGACAACCACTCACAGGGTGCTTTCAGGTAGCTAGCTGTTTAGTTGTCATTACAGTTTATTAATCACTTCAATATGTTCCCCTCTTACCTTTTCATTTTTGCACATTGGTTAAACTATTCTTTTTCCTTATAGATTTGAATTCTCTCCTTATAGAAGATTATTTCAAATCAGCGTGGTTCAGGAACATCTCACAAAAACTCTTAGTATCTTGGTTTCTCCAGGGAAGTGCTTCTAATGACAGGATATGAGTGTGCATTTAGTGCACTTAAACAATGCGTTAAAGATCTGGAAATCCAACAAGATTGAACTGCTCTTCCGAAGAATGTTCATTTGAGCAATCACACTCCCCACTTTAAAGCAGCAAGATATTTCTATCAAATAACTGTCCCCCATATCTGAAGAGCATTAACTTTAGTGCACTGCAAGACACTTCCCACAGTAGTTTTGGAGGGCTGATAAAAAAACAACAACCATATGATCAGGACTTCCGGTTTGAGCTTCTTCGGTGACAGACCGAAACCTCGTCTCTCCGAGGCTTCGATCCGTGCTCACCGCTGGAGCGCCCCGAGCTGGCTGGTTTTGGGGCTAAGCCACCCCGTAGAGGTGGTGAAGAGGGGGGAGACTGCCTGCAGGGTTGAGGAGAGCCACATCTCTCCTCCCCAGCTGGCCATTGCTCCCTTTCCCAAAGGCGGTTGTAGCGGTGGTCAGAAATGGCCACCACAAAGAAGAACTCGACCGGAAAAGAATGTGCAGGAGGAAGATAAGAAGAGAAGGTTTTGGTTGACTGGGTCAAACAGCAAAAACAACAAATAAGGTACCCTGGAATTTAAACTTAACAACATTGTTCCCAAAGAAGATTTTGAAGCTGCAAAGGAGAGAGAGAAGGGAAAGGATTAGGTTTTTTTTTCTTCCCTTCCTTATACTGACAGCTAAGAGACTTAAGCAAGAAACTGAAAAAAAATCCACTTTGACATTAATAGGCATCTAAGCTGAAAATAAAAGTCAAGGGGATAATAAAGATTTCTGGACATTTAAAAGTTTTTAAAAGCTGGAAAGGAGAAAAAAAAAGAATAGAAGGGCAGGATCTGGAAAAATGGAGGAGACTGCCTGGAATTAAGGAATGGAACTGTAATTAAAAGGAACTTACAGTGAAATTTTAACAAGATTCCTCAAAGATACATTTTAATGGAAACTTGGTAACAAAATAATAGAACCCCGGGAAGAGAAAGTGGAAAAAAGAAGCAAATAGAAACAGCCTTATTTGGATTACTTGGTGATTTTTGGTTTTTGCATCTAGTTGACTAAAATTAACCGGGTGGTTGTTTAAAAGTTTTTAAAATGGTATCACTCTTAGAAGAACTGAAAACGGAACTTAAAAAATGGAAAGAAGACGCACAAGAAGGGAGAAGTTCTTTTGGCTTCGTGTTTCAATTCTTAGAAATGGAGATCTGGAACTATGAGAAGCAACAAGAAATGCTTGCAGAACAAGAAGATTGGGACAAAGAAGAAGCCATCTTTAATGATCAAATAATTTTAAGTGGGGGGAAAAAAGAAAAGGGTGGAAAGAGAGTGAAAGGTTTAAGATTAGAAAAAACAACCAAAAAGAAGAACAATTTGAAAGATAAGTATAATATTAGAAAGCAACAGAAGAGGGGATTACAGATGAGAGAGTTAGAAGTAGAGGGACGAGGGGGTAAAAGGGGAGGGAGAAGAAGAGGGGGAAGAAGGCAAGGAAAAGAAGTTGTAAAAGACAGAAACAAGAAATGGAGAAACGGAAAAGATATAAGGATTGTAACCATAAGTTTGTTTAGAGATAATGGGTGAAAAATTAATTGTAAAAGGGATTCTGCAAAGGTACATAAGATAGATTTGTTATATTACAAATAGAAATAACTTTAGAAAATATGATGATGGATCAAATATTTATTGTAATGCAGTGGGATGTTTGTTAATAAATAAACGAATTAAAATGATTGAGAGAATTAAAAGGGAACATTTTTAATTATTAGTAATGATTTATAAAAATATAAGTGAGAAATATGGGGAAAAAATAATTAACTATGGAAAGTTTATAAGTGTTCCCAAGGAAGTATGATATTTAATTGAAAAGAAATGTTAAAGATGTTAAGATTTTAATGCATATTAATGATAGAATTGAATTGGAATGGAATGTGTTATATATATATATATATATATATATATATATATATATATATATATATATATATATATATATAATTTTTTCTTTTTAAGAATATAGTGTCTATTTTAAGAATGTACCAAGCAGAATTCGATTGGAAGTTATGTATTATATTGAATGCTATAATCTTAAAGCTATACACTGAAGCTTAAATAAGAGCTTGAATGGATAAAATTAAAGGATATAAAGGTGTCATACTCTAATTGGTAACTACAGGGGAAAATTTGCTTAATAAGAAAAGATAATGTGAAATTGTAACAGGACAGACAAAAGTATAAATATAATGATTTGAATTGAGATAATTAAAACAAAGTTGAGAAAATTAAAAGAGGGGAAAAACTATATAGAAAATATAAAATGGTAATAAGATATGGAATAGAATATAAACATGAGCATGAAATTGAGTTTTGTGTCTGTATGAAGAAGTGATAACCTGGGACCATGCTATTTTCAAAAAAGATGTTTTATTTGTATTTTGTTTTTGTGAAAACCCAAATAAAATTTTCAAAAAAACCCACACCATATGATCTGAGACTGTGCTCCTGTGGACAAGGGGTCATTGAAACTATAGCTTACATTCTCCTGTACTGCATCTTACATAAGGACCCACAGACTCAATTTATAACACTTCATCTAATAAAATATCCAAAAAATACTGATATTTTTTTACATGTGACTGCTGTTATCAGTATAGAGTAGTTTCTCTGAATTTGGCCAAATTTCGTTATGCTGTATGTAAAATTAGGCAAGCTTTAACTGCCCACTGTTATTCCATTGCCAATCACAATATATTATTTTGTCATTATTATTGTTGTTTTGTTGTTGTTATTATTATTATTTACTTTATTCATTAAACATGAAACTCAGTCAACTAAACATTCAAAAATGCATCACAAATACCATTGACTGGTGCTAATGGCTGATATGGGTTGCTGCCAGCATCCTAGGTATCAACCAAGTACCTTCTTAAGATGTACGATGTTTCAAGTAGCACAGTTTTTTTGCAGTTCTGCTGGTATTATTGCAGGAAGCTGCAATTTCTTGATGTATTTTATAAAATTCTTGGACATGGTACCAAGTGCCCCAATGACAATGGGTAACACTGTTACATGTTTCATCCATAATCACTTAGTTTCAATGGCCAGGTCATGTTATTTCATGATTTTTTCCAATTCTTTTTCTTCGACTCTGGCATCTCCTGGTGCCGCGATATCAATAAATTGTATGTTCGCTTTGGTTTTTGACAACTGTGATATCTGGCATGTTGTGTTCCAAATGACGATCCTTCTGTATTCGAAAGTCCCGCAAGATCTTCACCTTCTCATTTTTGATAACTTTTTCCACTTTATGTTCCCATGACTTTTCAGATACAGGAAAGTCGTATTTTTTACATAATGACCAGTGGATTAATTTAGCAACTCGGTTGTGTCTAGCTTTGTTATCAGTTTGTGCAATTTTGCTGCACTCACATATTAAATGTGAAACAGTTTCAACTTTGTTGTTGCAAAGTTGGCAGTTTGGATTGTCAGTGGATTTTTTTTTAACAAATTTTATTCAGTTTTTCACATTAAAAACAAAAATCTCTTTTTAGTGGACAACATATTTCCGGGTCATAACCTTTACATACAAATATGACAGCAATTATACATTCATATATGCATACTTAATTCTATTATTACCTTTTCCATTCCAAATTTTCAGTAAGGAGAGAAACAAACACATTAATTCTAGCCTCTTTCATTAATCTCAATCGAAACATCTTTTTGTTTCATTTCAATTATTCAAATATAATCCTTTAATATTTATTTTAAAAATAAAGATAAACAATGTGTTTGCCTAATAATGATAATGATAATGATAATAATAAAAAAGTTACCAATGTCTCTCCTTGCTTTTAATAGTCTATATTAACTTATTAATTTAGTTGGTTCTTTAGTCTGTCATATTCCCTTTCCATTACACATTCTTTTTATAAATCTAGATTAATACAAATTTTAACACTAAAAAAAAAAGTATAGGTTTCCCCCCTTTTTCTGTTTCGAGTGTGACACCTCAATGATTAAAATATACCTTTATTCCCTCATCTTGATTCCCAATAAACCATTATTTTTAAGAAGTTACAATAATAATCATTACATCTTTTCATTTGGATTCCGCAGCGTATTTTCCCCCCTTGATTTTTAATAAGTGTTATCAGTATCTATATCACCCTATTTTTTAAATATTTTTAATTGTAGAAATATTCTTATTACCTCTTGTCACCCTGCAGAATCCCCCTTTTAATTCATCAACCCTTATCTATGAAAAAACAATTTCTTTTCAACATTTTACTATTTCCGTATTTCTTTATTTCATGCACCTGTTTCTTACTGCTTCTCCTCCCCTTCTTTTCCCCATATCTTTTCTCATTCCAGTTTATATCCCTCTCTTTCTTAATATCTTCCTTTCCCCTTTTCTGCTGGGTCTTTCTGCCTTTCCTGGCTTCACAGGTATTCCCCCTTTTGATTGCCTTCTTAAATCTCAACTTTTTAACCTTCCTTCTTTCCCCACTTCTTTGTAGTGTTCTTTGTGTTAATTGTCTATTTAAAATGTCTTCTCCTTGAATCGACTCCTCCTCCTCTGAAGCTCTTTCTTCTTGTTCTTCAATCGCCATTTCCATTTTTTCCTAACACAGAGCAAAGTGATTCGCCTCTTTCCTGTAGTAATTCTCTCATATTTTTAAGTTCCATTTTTAATTCCCGAAGAGATATCATCATTACACACTCTTATATTTTATGATCATTAAAGTCCACAAAAAAAAAACATTTTTACTTTCCTTCTTTCTTCTTTCAATTTTCTAAAGTTCTCAATTATTCCAGCCCAGGGTCTATACCAAAAACATCAATCAATCCCACAGTCAGTCTTTCCTTGCTTTTTTCTTTATTCTGGTTCTGCTTTCACTTTCTAAGATTCTTACTTTGTTTCAATTTTTTTTAATGTTATATCCACACAAGTTCATTCAGAAACAGGATGCTTTCCCTTTTGTTTGAGCTCAAGTTTTTGTCAAAAGGTGGCACTCTCCATTATACAAAGTCTTCACCTTTTCCCCCTATTTTTTTATTTAGGGTTTTTCAAACCTCAATATTCCAGCACAGTCCAGTCTCCAATTTGTAAACTTTATTATTATTTTTTGACAATCTTAAGTCCAGCTTTATTTTATGCCTGTTTATTCCCAAAATATTTTAGTCCAATTTAGTTAAATCTTTAGTTCCAGCTTCTTCCTTTCCCAGTTCGAAGCCCCGCTTAGCTGTCAAAAATATTTTCTTTTTTTCCCCCTGTCCCTTTGTAATTTCGCCGCTCACTTTTCTTTTCTTAAAAATTCCATGTTACCTTAATCCCAGGGTATTTTTGTTTAGTTGTATTGCCCAGTTGTCCCGGTTCAGATGTTATCCACCTCTTTGTTCCCTCCTGCACAAATCTTAATCCAGCTGAGTCCTCCTCTTCGGGGTGGCCATTTTAAACCACCACTGCAGTCGTCTTCGGGGGGAAAAAGACCAAGCCCAGGGGGGGAGATGCGGCTCCCCTCAACCTGGCTTGCGGCTTCCCCTTACTCCGCCGCCCCTCCAAGGCAGCTTCAGCCCCTAATCGTAATAATCAGGGCTCTCCAACAAAAGAGCACGGACCATAGCTGCAGAGAGTCGCAATCTATGGTCCGTCAGTGAGGAGGCTCCACCTTCTTCCCCCAATTGTCAGTGGATTTTTGTATCTTCACTTTCATGGCATTAGTTTGTAGTGCTTATTCTTGAGCAGCAAGTATTAAACCGTCTGTTTCTTTCTTGATGGTTCCCATTTTAAGCCATGCCCATGTCAAGTTGTCATCACATTTTCCTTCAATGTTTTTCAAGTGCTGTCCATGCAAACCTTTGGTTTTCCATCTATTTAATCTGTCATCCAGCTGTTTTTCCTTATATTCTGCCTTTGTTTTTGTTGTTTTTATTATGTTCTCCGTTTTCACAGCCTTCAGCAATTTTTCTGTACTTTGGTTCACATAACCCTAATCATTCAAGCTTCTGTTTTTCTTCTTCTATAGTTTGAGGGATTTGCAATAGCTCTCTGCCTCCTATTTTTCTTGGCAGGTATAACCTATCGATGACACTTCATGGATGTAAATAGTAGTACATATTCAAAAGTTTGCGCATTATCCAGTCCAAGTTTTCCAGTTCAGCCAAAGTCCAGTTAATGATTCCAGCTAAGTAGCATATCACTGGTACTGCATTAATGGCTTTAATTATGTTTCCAGCATTCAACTTTGATTTTAATATTTTGTGGACCCTCCTGATGTATTCCTTTTGTGTTGACTCTTTGACTTTTCCATTCAAGATGTTATCTGCTTCCAATATATCTAGGTGTTTGTAACCATCATCCTTTGCTAATGCTTTCTCTATACTTCCATTTCCCAGTTCTATTCCTTCTATTGTTGTTGTTGTTGTTGTTGTTGTTGTCGTTGTTGTTGTTGTTGTTGTTGTTGTTGTTATATTTCCTGGTCTGTTGACTGTAATAAAAGTTGATTGATTGATTGATTGTTCCCTTCTTTTTCTTAATCATTGCCTAACATTTCTGATCTGTCAATAATCAAAGGGACAAATGACACCCAGGGAACATTTCTTTCTCCTGATTTTACACTTCTAAACATGCATGTACGTGTTACATTTTTAAAAAAAAGCTATTATACCTCTAGGTGTCCTGTATTTTGGTGACAGGTCTTACAGACAATTTCTCTTTAAAACTTTGATTATAATGGTCTAGTATTTGCCTTAATAAACTCAGCTTCAATCATTTTAAACTACATGATTTGGAGTGGAGCAAGAGGAAGAAAGAGCATAAAGCAGTATTTAGGGAAAGTAATGTGTCAGAGGGTTTTTCCTACCCACATTTATACTAACCTGGCATCTGAGTTGTGCTGCTATGTTTCCACAAAATCAACCTCTTTGGAAAGTCGACATTATTTTCATTCAATTACAGAATCAAAGTGAGCTTAGCATCATCTAGTTCAATTATTCAGTGCAGGATCCACTAGAGCAGCGGTCGCCAACTGGTGGGCCGTGGCCCACTGGCGGGCCGTGATAAAATTTTGGTGGGCCGCAGAGAAATCTCACCCACAGAGCACCCACACAAAGCAATTAATCCAGGCTGCACAGAAACACAAGGCTGCTCAGTCCACATGGCCCACGGGAACACTCCCCGCCCACTCAATCCTTACTCGGTAAACTTGCCTGCTAAATTGCTATTTTTCCTTTTTCCGACCATTATCTGTTCTGCTGTGCCGGGAGATTTAGATTAGCTAGGAAGCAGGAAATAGTTGGATTTCTTGCTTTCTAGCTAGTCTTTAGATCTTCAGCTCAGCGCAGCCGAACCTCCCTTAGGACTGAAGGTTTGCTTGCAAGCAAATTCAGTGCAGACTCATGGCAAGCAAATTTGAGAGACTGAGCTAGCCAATGGCAGATAGATAGATCACTGAATGATTCTGTGAGCAACTCAATCTGCCTGCTTTGCCTGACTATGGGTAAAAATTGCTCTATTTTTAAATAAAAAAATTCAATATTTACATGCATGGTGTGTTGTGAGTTAATTTTATGAGTTTGCTTGCAAGCAAATTTTATGTGACAGACTGAGCTAAGACAATGGCAGACAGACAGATCTCTGAATGAATCTGTAATTCTGTGAGCAAATCTGCCTGCTTTGCCTGATTTTGGGTAAAAGTTGCTCTTTTTTTAATAAAAAATTCAATATTTATATAAATATTTATAATATTTACATACATACCCAGCCAGTCATATGGCCACCAAGCCACACCCACAAATTAGGCCTCGCTCACAGAACCGGTTAGTGGTCCCTGGTATCTAAAATTATGTTTGGTGGTCCCTGAGGTCCAAAAGGTTGGCAACCCCTGCACTAGAGTATTTCTGATGGATGAGCATCCTACTCTCATTCTGAAGACCTTGATAGCATGTTCCAATGGATGTTCCAGCTGATACAGTCAGTTTCTCCTATTTTCTAGTTTAGCTGCAATATAACTCAAATGGAAAAAATTTCATTTTGCAATTTGCAAAACTTGAAGCATATGCACCTGAGGTGGAGCTGGGGTAACTGCTTTTCCAGGAAAGAAAATTTTGACTCATCCTGTCCCCCACCGGTGGAACTCAGGGTTCTCCGGAAGTTTCATGGGCATTCCTATCAGTGAAGTTTATCTTATTTTTTCTACAATAATCAATTTCTAAGCAGTTTGACAATCCTTCTAAACAAAATTGTTCTACTTGATTTTCTCTGGATATTATGAAGCATGCACCAAATTCTTGGCATATCCCACTTCCCATTCCCTGAACTAAAAACATTACTCTGCTCCCTTCTATACACAGACACAGAAACATAGAACCATAATTTCAGCTATTGAGAAAAAGGGTTAGCCATAGAAATTTGTTGTTATATCCATTATTACAGCTTTCAGTGCGAATTTTGAAAGTTAAGCAGTTTTAACTTTTTTCCCAGTATCTTTTAAACTTTTTCAACTCCACTTGCAATTATTCATTCCTTCTAATAAGTAGGATAAATGGCATTGCAAAACATAATTACTAACAATTGTAGCATATATGACAACTATGGGGTAGCATGAAATAAATGTTTTTCCTTTTCAGCATAGAGAAAAATTATTGGCATGATGTTGACTGAATTACAATTTTTGAATTGTCATGTTGGATGACTAGAGAAAACACTAATTCATGGTTTAATTTACAGTATCAGTTTATTTAGACTATTGTACCTTATCTTTGCGCATCAAAAAAATGAGATCTTCTGCAGAGATTACTCTAGCACCCCTCATCTGAGACACTTCAGACGCCTGTTGCAACTGTGAACAAAAAACCAAGATTAGAACTGATATGGCAATGTTATATTTTGTAGAACTATATTTATTTAAAGTAGCTCTAGCACTGTAGAAAACAAATTGCTTCAGAATGCAGATGTATGACACAACAATTAAATTTAAAATTTAAGATAAATTTAAACATCAGTAGAATTACAAACTGTACTCTCACCAGCCAGTTTAAGATTTTCATTTTCATGAGTTTATCTTGACAATTGCTATTCCGATCAATCTTTTCTAAATCAACCTGGAATATAAAGACTGCTAGGAGAATTTCAGAAAATTCCAGTGCTGTATGCTAGGTTGAAAATAAGGCAAACCAACCTACATCCAGTTGCTGAGAAACTGACCCATGAAGTCATTAGGAGTTGAACTCAACTTGAATGACGTATTACTTTTTATTGTAAGAAGACTTTATATATTATCTTACAAGTGACATTTCCTATATGAGGATAATATTCTATTTTTCATATTAAAGGCTTAATCCCACATGTAACATGATGCTACATTATTTATAAAAGTAATTCCACTTATATACTTCCATTCCAGGCTAACTCTCTTAATCTAGTAATATCCATTTTTTAAAAACTTGTTGCATTGCCTGAACGTTAGGATAGCGATAGCTGCTCGTATGCATTACTATATTGGATCCTTGTTGTTTTTTCCCCTCAAATCCTTTTTAAACCAAGCCAAAAACCTGCTGGACCAGCATATATATATATATATATATGGATATATATATCCTTCTGAAGTTGAATATGTATTCACTCTGCTGACCACAAAATTTTCAGTACCATACTCATTCCAACAATGTATCAATGACTTAGACTAGGATTAGATCACTAAAAGAAATTAGAAAAGCTATGTTGACTCTGAGATGAAAACTTGCAAAGTAGGTACAATTCCAACTACTGGTTTGTTTAAAATCTTGCACCAATGAACACTGGATGATGATGATGATGATGATGATGACAACGATGACAAATAAGCAAGTATGTGTATGTTGTGCCAGTTTCTAATTTGTTTCTATCTCACAGACTAACACAGAGGTAGAAATAGCTGCTGCTGGAGTGTTTAGGACCTAATATTATATTCTTGTTGGTTATTTTAGTTTTCTTTTCTGGTTAGCAAGGACAGGTGATATGACAAGCATCAAACAACTTAGTTATAGCTGGTGTTGATCATTAAGTCAACTGTTATAAACCGGCAATTCTTCACCACAATTCTTCCATGATAAAAATGCTCTAGTTCTTATCAGTTGTCTTTCAGTGGAAGTTGACTTCATTACAGATTTTAGTGTTTCATTTCAAACTTCTATGAACAGATTAGAAAACAGTCAATGGAAGGCATGATAGCCCTATACTAAAATATACTAGCCTTATATTTTACACTAAAACCTTACACCAACCTACTATGATCAAAGGAGACAAAACTAATAGAACCATCTATTAGTTAGATGCATATTGATTCTTGGTACCCAGAATAAGAATTTAAATTTCTTTGGAATTTAAGACACATGTCAAAAACTGGCGTTTATAAGATCTATGCAAAACAGGAAGCACTGAAAAATGTTACACACATTCTGCTGATAAACTAAGGTTATGCAGCTCTTTATATTTTACTTCTAGATTTCCTAATGCATGAATTGTGTGGTAATTTCTACGGTGACATTTATTTTCCTAGTTCTTCCATCTTTTTCCTGTTTACTTAAATGAACTTTGCCTGGTTATGAAGAGTCCATATTGACATAACTCTAGCTAGCAACTGTATCCTTTTTGTCCTTATTCTAGGAAATATAGAGCATAATGATACCACTGGACTGTTTAACACTATCAAAATAAAATTAGTTGTAGAAGTACAGAAAATTAACTTTATAATAAAATAATTAATGCTCAAAACTACTACATATATAGAAAAATGTATAAACATATACTTCATGGAAACCCTGGAATGTGATAGATGCAAGCCAAATAATGAGATACTAACTAGAAAAATACCTTAAATTGTTTTTTCATTTGAAATATAAGACAATAAAGCTTACATTTATAAATACATACACACACATACATCTGAGAACAGATGGAAGAAATGTTAACTTTCATATGCCATATTAGCAATAGTTTTACCCTTTAATATTGGCTGAAGGATATTATTAATGTGAGATTTAATGTTGCTGTTGCTATAATTTGAAATAGGACTATTCAGCAGTTAACAACAGTAGCTGTTTTTAATATGTAGGGGGGAGGTAGTTTTTACTTTTGGCAAGTGTTCAGCAGGAAAAAGATTTCATCAATAAATCATAATACCGGACTGCATTTTCCCTCCACTCTAATGACATGCACACAAAATGTGAACTGTATCTGGTAGGCACAACACAAAACATACTGCTTTAAAAGCTTCATGTTTTTTCTTTGAAATGCTCAGGAGGGCTTTTGCAGCTATGAAGACGAGAGAATTTTCAGGAATTCAGAAGTCACAGTAACATAATCTGACTTAAAACTGAACTGGAAAATATAAGAATGTGAAAAATGATAGTTCTATTTTTTTGGCAGAGAAAAGTAGCTTCTTATTCTGATTAGTTTAAGGAGACACAAGGTACTTATATTTCCAGCATAAAATACAGAAAAGCTGGGTAACATTATAATACAAAGAACGGGATGAATACCTCATTGGTGTAATTTGGATGAACTCAGTGGACTTATATCCAGGCATGCATTTATTCAATATGTTTAATAACTGCTTAGAAAATTGATGTTAGTGTGCTGTTAATATAATACATCTTTTTCAAATTTTGTATGGACTTAGAGAATTCTTTTGAACAAAACAGTTAATGTTATGTCAGCCTCTGTTGAATAGAAGGCAAAAAAAATTAACACAATAGGCTACAACCCTGTAGTAACCGAAATCAACAGTTGACTACTACTTCAAGATAACATAATTATATCCAAGTGTACCAACCAATTCCATTAAAACAAATAAATAAAAACAAGCAGTTTAAATGTTCTGAAGACACTTAAAATATTCCTAGATATGAAATAGAAACAAAATACACTACAATCGGCATAATATCTGCCTGATGAAAATGATTGATGCTTTTAAATCAATAAAGGCAACTCGAGAGAATCTCATGCAGATGGCTAATATGTACTTCTATTTAATAGTGAAAAAATGAAATACTGCTCAATTATTCCTTCTTGAAGTCTGCTTGCTCCTCTTCCAAGATATTGTTCTATACCAAAAGATCCAAAAGATTAAGGGCTTCCACACAGATTTTCTGAGAAATAGGAAACTAACAGAGCACTCTCATTTGCAATCTTTTTCCAGCGTAGCTAGAAGAGCAGGATGTAACCTCAACTTCTTGCATAGGAAGATCATTCTTAGTTTTGAAATATTTCAGACCAACACACCTCCCAAAATTAAGCAAAATTACATCAGATTTTTTAATGATGAAAACGCATAGCATACAGAACAAAGTGCTTACTGTTACAAACATAAATGCTGAAAATTTGTCTGTACTGTCAGATATAAAAAGACAAAGGCAGCGTTTCTCAACCTCAACAACTTTAATTCTCAGAATTCCCCAGTCTGCATGTGTCAGACCTGCCCCAGCCTGATCCCTTAGGGGAGAAAAACTCTCAACTCCATTTGGTTGAAATGAAATGTACTTTTACTAAGAGATGCTGATTGCAGTAGAGTCAAGTGGAATTTAAAGTTCTCATGCATCAATACAAAACCCCATGGTTCCCACAGCACTCCCATGGTCTGTGTATGTGTAGCCAATCCAGCACTGCCGAGATGTTTTGGGAAGCACTCAGGTGTTTAGACTGGTGAAATTCCATTCTCAGGGTAAACAGACTTGAAGATGCCAGGCACGAACCGGATTCCAAAACATTCTGTGTCAGCACTGGAGGCCATTTTTACATTTGGATCTTCAGGGCTGCTACAAGCAGTGGATGGGCAAGCTGTGGGAATGGGAGGGGGATAGATGGAGACAGTGTGTGATGTATAGCCATAACAAAGTTTTTTCCCTTGGGAATTAAGGACGTTCAGCCTGCACCTGGGGAGGCGTGACTGGGCCTGCACCCAGCACCATACCCGGGTCTGCAGCAAAGGCACTTGGCGGGGGTAGGGAGCTCTCCGCCATGATTGGCAGTTAGGAGCAGCTGGTGGCGAGGCGTGGCTGCCCGCGGGGTGCTGCTAATGGCAAGTTTCCCCCTGCCCCCCAATTTCGCATGTTTTAAACTAGGCCTAAATTTGGGGGGAGGGGCTTAATTTCACCTTATGCCTAGAAAACATGCTGGGTCTTCCTATTGGGGGGGCGTATTGTTGGAGAAACACGGTATTATTTTATTTCTGTTGGTGTATTCCATTTATTTCACCAATAAAATATTTAATTAAAATTGAAATTAAAACACCATAGAATAAAATTCAAGTCAGCATAAAATAAATAACAAATAATATTAATAGGATAATAAAACATCAGAAATAACCATTGTGTCAGCCCTAGCGTATAGGGCAGCAAAGTATATAATATATTGAAAAGAATTACAACTAAGAAGTTATTTTTAGACTTCCAATGCTTTTGATGTACCCAATCAGTGCTTTTTTTAATCTCTTTCTCCAGCCTCCTGGAATAACTATATTTTGGCCAGGAGAAACTATTTCCCTCTACTCCTTGTTCTACCAATGGCTAAAATTTGTATCAGTTTACATCTGACAGTGTGAGACCTAATTTTCAAGTGGTGCATGCATGTACTCTGGACATGTCTTCTTTTCATCTTGTTACCCTTATAATCACGTTATACCAATAGATATCCTCTATTTTCTTATTCTTTTTGCAGCTAGGCATGAAACATTAGCAAGGAATAATCCAGTTGTGTTGCTTTGATTTGTTTTGGCCTCTTGCCTTGTAGGCAGGCTAAACAAAAAGCATACTTGATCTTACTAACTAGTTTGAGTAGCTATTCCCCACAGAAATATTTTTAAAATACAATATTTTTTAAATAAAAACATGATAGGAATATAAAGGAATAATATGACCATCTGTTTTGTTTTTCAGAGCCCATTGTCCATATGGAGAATAACAAAATGACTTTGAGATGGAGATAGGCAAATACTTTTGCCAGGTAAAATGAGCTTAAAGCACTTTCTGAAACAGCTCAGACAGAGATCTCCCTAGTTCACTGAATCTGTAACTATAGACACAGCACAATAAAATTTGCAAAATTTTACAATCAGCAAATTCTACACAGTGGAAATATCAGGATTGGCTGGAAAAACAAAACATATTTGCAGAGGAGCAAATTGGTTTTAGAAAAGGCTGATTCATCTAGTTTTCCATCTTGTCACTGAAAAATACTCCCCATGAAACATAACTTTCCTTTAGACTATTGTCATAGACTTCAAAGTAACATTTGATTCCACAACCTGAACTAAATTTTTACACACACACACACACACACACACACACAGACACACACACACACACACACCTGGAGGCCTCCTCAACTGACCAATGTCTACTTCATTTAATACTATGGCTCAAAGTAAGATGTAATACTCAGGGCCCTCTCACCAGTGCCACTATAACTGAAAAAGGCATCAAGCAGGTCATCAACCCATTTAATGCTCATACATCTCTTTTAAAATTCTTTTAGACTTGTTTTTTTATATATACTTTCTATTTTAATACATTTATACCACTTTTTCCAATTTTTATTTGATGCATCTTTTATGCTTTTTAATTGATCATATCCCGTACTCTTTATGCTGCTCTATGGCCATAATAAAGATATGATAGTAGCCTATGTACATATACTTGCATGAACAAAAATATTCTTTCTGCAGCTACCTGTGCTGTTTGTCTTACCGAAACATAGAAATTTATTTTTGCTACTGAAGCTGCCGTTTACACACCAAGACCTGGAGGAGGGTGACTTTATGTGTATGATGTTAGAAATAATACTATTATTAGAAATAATATGTTGTCAGATATCTTAACATCTCATATTTAAATACATATGTTAGAAAATGTTGGATTATAGATGTTAGAAATAATATTATAAATAAATAATTGGGATATTTGGCTCTGTCACATCCCTGTGTTTATTCATACCTGAATAAGCCTGTAATTGTCCTATTAAATGCTATTAACATACACCAAACTGAGATGTGGGAAATGGAAGCCAAGCATGGCATGGTGCCTCAGCATTCAACCTTGTACATTTCCCCACCAACTTTTAATAGAGGTTGAAGTGTGGAACAGTTCTCTAAAAAACAACAATTATAGCTACTCATACTTAAAATTATTTTAATAAGACATTTCCAACAGGTAAAATTAGGAACAGTTATTTATAAAGGATGAGAACTACAAAACAATCCTCATGCTCCAACCTACATAAACAGGGACCTTCAGTGCCAAAAGGACATATTAGTAGAAGATCTCAATGTGATACATCAAACATTTCTAAACAGAAGAAATGCATTTTCCAGCAGAGGTCAAATAAGTAAACTGCCAGAGTTTGATCTTAGCTTTGTTTAAAGGAACTGTAGATATTATTTCTCAAAATCATATTTAAGGTACCTGAAACAATCCATGATATAACCTTTGCCTTGTTTTCTGATATTAAGAGAACATTTTTAAATATGTACATAGGACAAAATTTCCATTATTCCAAGACAGTCAGCAAATGTCTTTCTAATGGCTACAACTCATGCTAGATGACAATTACATGCTATATTATAAGCTTATGAAAACACTTCTTTTGTTAGTGTAGAGAGCAGCATTTATTCAAAATGCCATGCTACAATTGCTTATATAAGGAAACTACATATTGCTTTACCAAATTAAATGCAAAAAAGGTAAACTATTTGCTTCCCTGATAGTTATGGCCTCGTCCTTTCAGAAAGCAGATAGTGGTATATTTTCAGTAGCAGTAGTAATGTGTAAGACAATAAACCTTTCTGATTTCTAATTATCAAAAATATATAACCTTGGACAAACTAGATAAAATAGAGCTTTGATTTAGAACTTGCAGTCTTCATGAATATAATACAAAGATGTTTGACAGATGAAGACTTTCTCCCAAGAGCCAGAAGCTCATTTTATTGTTTCAGGCAACTTTTTAAAAAATTTATGTATCAAAAGATGCTTTGGACACCTAGAAAACGAATCCTTAGTTCTGAACATGATGCGGCATCAAATATGTGGATGAACCGTACCAAAAGATCCCCACGTTGAAAATGTTTATGTATGAAGGTTTGGCCACTAAAACACACCCAAACTTTCTGGAAAAGTAAAGTTAAAAGAAAACATTACTAACAACACAGCTGTAGGGCTCTGAAATATTTCATTTTTAAAAGGTATATGCAATTAAATTGATAAATATATTGCTGTTATCACCGCATGGCATAACTACTGCAGCATGCTCTATGTGGACTGCCTTGGAAGACACCTCAAGCTAAAAAAAAAACAATTACTATCAACCTGCCTTCAATCGAGGACCTGTATACTGCACAAGTCAAAAAGAGGGCTGTGAAAATATTTACAGACCCCTCACATCCTGGACATAAACTGTTTCAACTCCTACCCTCAAAACGACGCTATGGAGCACTGCGCATCAGAACTACTAGACACGAGGACAGTTTTTCCTGAAAGCCATCACTCTGCTAAACAAATAATTCCCTCAACACTGTTCAATTATTACAAAGTCTGCACTACTATTACTGTTAATTTTCTCATCACTACTTATCGCCCATCCCCTCTCACTTGTGACTGCATGACTGTAACTTTGTCGCTTGTATCTTTATGATTTATATGGACTGTTTCCTAGTATGATTTGTTTGCTTATTGTACCCTATGACTATCATTAAGTGTTGTACCTTATGATTCTTGACTCTTGATGAATGTATCTTTTCTTTTATGTATACTGAGAGTATTTGCACCAAGACAAATTCCTTGTGTGTCCAATCACACTTGGCCAATAAAGAATTCTATTCTATTCTATTCTACTAATAGGTAGAGGATGCAGATTCCAGAATCATACCAAGATAACACCTATTATAAAATCATTGTACGGTTGCCAGTAAACCTCAGGATCCAATTCAAAGTATTGGCTACCCACTACTAAATTATAGTAGAGCACCAGATAAACATCAGGAACCACCTAACCCAAATAGAATATAGAATAATAAGGTTGGAGGTATTCCAGTCCAACCTCCTGCTCAAGCATGGGAACTTAAACCATTCAGGACAAATGGATGTCTTCTTGAAAACCTCCAGTGATGGAACACTCACAACTTCCATAGTTAAATCTGATTCTTCCTGCAGAAATTGATTTTCAGTTGATAGTGATTAGGTAACTATGTTTTAATTATATCATGGTTCAAGTCAGGTAAGTTCATCTTTAAGGATTGCTTTTTTATTGTTACCATCTAGAGTTGATTACTGTAGTATAAAAAGGTTAAAAAAAGCACCTTTCCCCATTGAATGAATGTGTGTATGCATGCACTGTATTATGTGTACAAACACACACCTTATGATTATCGCAATTAAAAATGTTTTAAATTTACTCTTATAGCACAGAATGAACACTAAAATTGCATTGTAGTACTGAATCATTGTACCATTGATACAAAGAATTTTTATTCCACTTTTTATCTAAGAATGCTGCCTTTAAATAAACTGAACAGAACAGAGTATTGTGAAAAAACACAGCCAAATGAGATACAATTGGATGAAAATAAAGCTGAAATGTTTATATGAAAGATTAGCAATGTCCTTGGCCATTTGCCTTACATGGCATTTATAAGAAAAATATGATTTTTCACAGAGAACATTTACTACAAACAACACTGTTAATCATTTTGAAAACATTTTCTGAATTTCAAAATATTTTCCTTAGAGAAACTTATTTGTCACGTTTTGTTTCAATAGACACATTTAAGAGATAATGGTATGTTTGTAGGTTTTGAGGTAGACTTTTATACTTGAAATACTGACAAATTAATATTTATTAACCCATATACCTAAAGTCAGATTGCAAATGTAGATGTTTTAGTGCACAAATCTAAGTCAGTGTAAGAAAACTGTCACTAAATTCTTATACAGAGGACTGCAATTTGATCACTCTATCCCTAAAATAGGAACTACAAGTACAGGTATTTTTAGTTTTAGCCTTCTCTGTTAGAATTCCCTTGCTCTCAATTGATCCAATGATGCACCTGTAATTTACCCCATTCACATCCTAATGTTAAAATAAGAAACAGGAGTGTGTGTGTGTGTGTGTGTGTGTGTGTGTGTGAGAGAGAGAGAGAGAGAGAGAGAGAGAGGAGAGGGAGAGGGAGGGAGAGAAAGAGAGTGGGGGAGACAGAGAGGGAGAGATAAAAATCAGGATTATGGGAAAAGAACAATTTCAGGTCTGAAAAAGCAGATTCTCCTTTAAAAATATCTTACTAGTAATAGTCCCATTGGTTTTGCTTTTTTTTAGTATCTAATTTATACTTGTAATGCTGTTGGCATGCCAGTTTTCAATGCAACTTAGAATTGACATCAGCAAATAGCATAAATTATTAATTGTATTAAATAAAACAACATAACCATAAATAGTATCAATATAAGCATAATCAACTATGTATTTAAAATATAGAATGTTTCATAAATTTGCACAAATGTATATATATAAACACAATTTTTCAGATTTAAATTAAAAACAATGACAGGGAGTAGAACAGGGAAGAAATCCTGGGAAACGGCTGCTTATCTAAATTAGGCTTTAGGTATGAGTCATGTCATGGGAGCCTATTCGTATTTAATTAGAAATGGCAATTTGATGGAGGGGATTTCAAAGCAAATGAACCACAAACAAATATTTAAATATGTGACAGTTCAGTGTAACTTCTTCATACAAGCCTTTATGATGACTATGTCATACAAAATGTTACAATCAGTGACTGCACGTTTCTTTGACATGTTTGCGCTGTTGAATTTAATACATCTTCCATGTTAATTTTTAAAAGAATATGACTTTGTTTCAGGGTTTACATTTTCAGGGGCCACTAAAATGTGCTTTCTGAAGCACACTGCACGAATAAATCACCAATTATTTCTCACAGGCATGAATGAATATACATATACATATACATATACATATACATATACATATACATATATATATATATATATATATATATATATATATATATATATATATATTTATATACACATACACACACACATATTGTTTCATGTTCTTGTGTGCACTAAATTATCGCCATCATCGCTTTGATTGTGTCCGCACCGGACACATCAAGCCTGATGATGGCAGATGAATTCACACCTACATGTGTACCACACACACACACACACACACACACACACACACACACACACACACACACACATATATAACTGATATCAGCAGTACTAAATTCCACTGCCAAATGAGTAAAGTGCTACATTTAGTTCAGTTTTAAATAAACAATATACTAATTTTAATAAGTCAGCAAAGATTTATTTTACTTCTAGTTCAGACATACAGTCATGTGCAAGGGAATTCAATATTCATTGTAAGAAAAAACTATGAAAATTGTTTTACAGCTGGTTTTAATCAGCTCCCTTTGTTTAACATTAGAAACTAACCTCTAAAAGATATATACAAGCTGCACATCCTACAGGTAATAGTATCCAGATGGGATGCTCTTATTGAACATCATGCTCAATATCATAAAGAATATACTGTGAAATAAGCACCTTGGCATAGACCTTGATGTTAACTTCTACTGTGCTTCCCTTAGTCCTTATGCTTGATGAAACTTGGAAGAGTTCCTCACAGGTAGACCAAAGACATTTCAGATCAAGATTTATGCAATCTGTCTACAACAGCAAATATTAGCTTACTAATAATATTGTTCATTTTTAGCAGGACTATTAGATTTTTTAGCACTTTTGCTGCAATGCAAACCAAAGATGTGCATCTTATCAGCCTGATATGTATTAGGATTTAACCAAATGAAATGAAGATTTTGTCCCTTTTGAGATTCAAAAGATTGGTCTTACAAGATTGATCTTACTAAGTTGCAATGGCAGAGAAGGCTCTCTTCCTGGGTGCCTGCCAGTCAAAAGACTTTAACTCACAGGGTCCATAACATATGTTCTGCCACAGTATTTTTCATAATTGGGCTGACAAGTGTCTCATATAGGCTTCCCTCACAGCAGCAGGCCCCATCTGACCCCAACCTGTGTGATGCATTATTCTTAGTTTCACTTCTCCCTTTTGACCTTATTAGTGACCTGGCACGCTTCTGCCAGCATGACTCTAGCACAGAGTCATTAAAACTACTGAGAATATTCCTACCATGTTGATGTGATATTTCCTGGAAGATATGTTTGTTAAAAAAATAAATCCAAACATTTTTGCTATCATTCCTACATTGCATATGAAATCATTAGACAATGTGCTTTTCCCCAACATTTTTAACCATGAATGCATATAATACTAGAAAGGCTAGAGTAAGAGTGAAAAAAGAGAAAAATAAATCTTATTTGTATAAACTCCAAGAATTCTATTTTAAAATACAGGTTAATTTGGGCTATTTGCAGATTCCTGCAATTCTTTCCATGTACATAGCAGCCCAGGCAAAAGAAGTAGGGATAAACAGCATAAAAGTTCTGTTTTCCATTTCTCTTCGATTGAGGACCGAAGCACTAGACTGGATATGTTTAGAAACCAAATGATTCATTTGAGCTTGGTGGAGAGGAAAGGAGAAGAGTAGCTTCCCAATAAGGGGACAGTCTGCTCCAAAGCCACAGTATTGCAAAAGGCACATAGTCACTCACAGCAAGAAAAAAAGATGGGCTATTTCTTAAACTGAAACATCATTTAATCAAACAGTCAATAACCAATGCGTACTATGAAAATGTCTATATTTCTACATCACTGCTTATAAACGGGACAAGAACTAAGGTAGGCTTTTAATTGGATGATGGTCATAGCAGGCAATGAATTAGATTATTTGTACAAGAATACACAGGATTAAATCAACCCTGAAAAAAAGTTCATTAACTCAGGGAATATTTATAGACCCTTAAATGACACTCCAGGATATATTTCTGTACCAGTTATATTTGAATTGTTGCTGGTATCTATTCTTAGAAAATAAGTATCCAATCTTCTTTATACATATTCTGATAATTTCCTATATGTGGAGCTAATGTACTTTAAAAACAACAACAAAGATTGTTAGGAAGCTGGCAGGATTTGTTTGTGCAGTGCTGAGAGTCAGAAGGATAGAAGTGGATACAACTGGAAATAAATAAATAAAATCCTACAGATAGTTACGAATAAATCTTAAAGAAGAATTTTCTCAGAATTTCCTTGAGAATACCTTTATTTATACTAAGAATACAATCTGCCAAAATTTTAGAAAAGTCACTCCTCTCCACTCCAGAGATGAGAATAGGGACCACTGCCTAATGACTGTTTTTCTCATGCCTATACTTCAGACTTCCCACTAAAATGCAACTATGAGTTTCACAAAACCCATGTCATACCTACTTTCTCTTTCCCTTTGTATAAGCACAAAGTACTTTCTAATTTGTGAGTAGAATACAATAGTTAAAACTAAATATTCCTTTTTTTAAAAAGCCATTTGAAAAGAAAACAATACCGCAGTTTATGCTTCCAGTAACAGGGCCTCTATCTCTCAACACAAACTATTTCAGGATTTCCCCCTCCGCACAGCTTCCCCCGCTTGGGTTTCCCTATGTCCAAAATATTATACTGAAAAATGTCAGATTTAGAAAGAAAAAAAAACTAACAAGTTAGAGAGGATATCAAAAGTAAGACTTACAACTGATGGGGCAAGATAATGAATTATAAAAGGAAATTTCACTAGATCTACAAAAAAAAAAAAAAAAAAACCTTGCCTGAGCTTTTAAAATTTAGAAAGGAAATATAAATGAAAAACCTGGAGAATGACCTGGATAACTTTTTCCTACTGGATTTATAAAAGAAGCTTGTTAAAATCTTGAAGATCTTGTTGTAATGGGTCAAAGAAGAAATGAAGAAGAATCAAATACTCTGGCAAAATTGGAACTAAAAGATTAAGACTGTTAGAAGTAAAAGGAAGAAGTATAAAGTTGGTGTATTTGATCAATGTTAAAAAAAGAAAAGTATCTTACTTCTGGCTACACTATTTGGACTTTCTGCTGACACCAGGACTGAAAAGATGTTTATGGATTTGTTTACATATAAGAAATGGGATGGAGATAAATGCTTGTAACTTCAGAGAGAGTGAAGATTACTACATTTGTTTATACTTGTTGAGATGAATGTTTGAAGTCACTTTATATATTTCTTTTCTCTTTCTTCTCTTTTTCTATTTCCTTGCACTTTTTATTTCTATTTTCTTTTCTTTCTGTAAATTTAGTTTGCATTCAGTTTGATATTATAATCAAAATTGTTAATAAAATTATAAATAGATAGATAGTAATTGTGTTTACTTCTTCTTGCTTAACCTCCAGGTACTCAGATTATACCATTTTACTTCTGAACCCCATTTTTATATCTGCATAAAACTCTCATACTTATTGCTAAGAAGAATGCAATGCAGACTAGCAAATTGTTTTGATTATTTGTAATACAAATGTTTTAAGGAAGGTACTGTCTTGCCAGTAACTCATTAATAGCATGAAATAGGTTACATTCCCAGATATCTCTTCACATTGTTTACTTCTAAGTAGATGGGTAAATAATTGGGCTAAGTATTAGAATGCACGGAAAGAGTGAACACTAGGTGTCAGTGTAAGAAATGAAGAAAAAAAATAAAAAACCTGTTGCTTCCAATCAGGTGGATAAGCTAAAAAACTAGAACCAGCTGTGACCACATTTACTTGTAACTGCATAATACTGTTAACAAGCCAACCTTCCTTAGAAAACTGATTCCCAAACCATTGGGTTCACTTGAAATCAGATAAGTATTAGAAGCCGCAATGATTTCTCTCTATTAAATACCACTGAAGCGGTTGTTAAAATAAAGCAAAATACCTTATAACATTAGGCATTCATTTATTTCATCAATACTTGTCAAGGATGTATTCAGATGGAAGTTGACCATACCAACTGTAACTCTATAAAAGTTCCTTAATAACTGGCATAGGATTTGAGTATTACAGTTGGTAATTTGGAAAGTGTAATGGCTACTGATCAGATTAATCTATTTGGACTGATGCAGAACTGGTACGGGCATATTTGGTTGGAATATGTTTGACTATGCAAAACAAACCAGCTGGAATTATTATTTATTGAAAAAAATAGAAATGCTGATGTTACTTTAAATATAACTGATTTCTTAGCCCAAGGATTGCAGTCTGGCAGAAGTTGAACTTAGACTAAAATTGGCAAGTTTTTAAAAATAGTTGCTTTACGCAGAATAGCTACTAAATCAGTGTTAGTATCCAGCTTTCTATTTCACAGCCATCATCATTTATTCATGTTCACACCTTCTCTTGTAGCTGATTTCATAAGTTAGCTACAATGTAGCTGAATTTTTAAAAATTGTCATTTTTATTTTGTAGGGTAAAACATAAATTTAAAACAATACATACAAATAGGTAACACTTTGAATTTTAAACATTCAGAGATGACCTTTAGATTCAAGAGATGAAAGAACGTTCTCTCTCTTGCTGCTTGGGTTGAGAAAATCCAAGAAACCTGCAACTGAATTTTAAAATAACCCACAACTTTTAAATTGCATTTTTACTATGGTTTTATTCTCATGTAGTATTTCTGTTCTCCTGCACAGGTCAGGGTTGAGCACTTGGCATCCCATAATCCCCTTCTCTCCCACCCCCACCCCAAGATAATTGTTTGTATTTACCAGAAAAACAAATGCACAGTTTCTGCAAGACATAATGCACTTGTTTTATCCCATTAAATCATCCTCAGGTCCAGCCAATTTCAATTCTTTGATGAGAATTTGGATGCAACTTTATGGATTAGCAGTCCTTAAGGAGAGATGGATGGATATGATCCAATCAGCAATTTTCAAGCTCATAATCATAATTCATTAGAAGTCACGATTAAATTTGAGGGAAAAGATCACAGGTGTCTCGCACACACACAACGCATACATATAAGGCTGATTTTGTTTGTATCAAAACAAAATGTCAGGACTCTTCCCTGTCTTAACTGGACAAAAGAAGAGCAAAGCCAGTGTTTTCTACAGCTGTTGCTACGAAGTGCAAGCCCTGATCTATAATAAACTTGCAACAAGAAAATAAGAGTAGCTATTTCAAAAATTAAACCCAGAATTTAGTTTTATTAGATTTATTAGAAAACTAAGAAATTTAACTGTCAGTCTGTTTCAGGATCTCTTAGTTCTCTGGAGCTCACATTGGGGTGTGCCAGAGGAAAGATGGAAATGGGAGCATCCAATTTACAAAGTTTCCTCATACAATCTGGAATCAGAGGCAATATCTATCTACCAAACATTTATCTTATCAAACAACTTTGAAATTGTTGATTTTGGAGATGGAAAGAAATGAGGCTTTTTTTTAGTTAGCTGCTATATATTGTCAGTGGTGGGATTCGAATTTTTTTTTACTACCGGTTCTGTGGGCGTGGCTTGGTGGGCGTGGCAGGGGAAGGATACTGTAAAATCTCCAATCAGAGGTGGTATTTGCTGGTTCTCCGAACAACTCAAAATTTCCGCTACTGGTTCTCCAGAACTGGTCTGAACCTGCTGAATACTACCTCTGTATATTTTAAACTGCTATCTTCAGGAAAAAAAGCTATATCAGTACTTTTAAATTTTCTTGTTGACAAATCTTTTGCAGAACTATAGAAAAGAATTGTATTTTCAAGTGTTTCATGAGTATCAAGTATTCACTCATTGTAGCTGTATGATAAATGAAGTGATAAATAAAAGAACAAAGAGAAAGTAAAACATGTAAAGTTATAATTCAACAAAATATGTGCTCCATAATACAACTAAACAATAAAATGTATTTTAACAGAATTGATGTTTTATTTTGACATTGCCTTCTAAGACAGGAAATAATTAGGAAATTAGGACAATTAGGAAAATATATTTTCTCATCTGTACTAATGTTCCATTATAAGGAACATTTAAATATTTGAAATGTATGCAGCTTTTTAAAAAGTTGCTATCTGTTAGCTACAGAGCACACATTTTTATAAAATTGTTTAGCTATATAGAAGATTGTTTCCATCCTGTGAGTAATAAGATCCCAATGGGGTAACTACTCCCTTTATTTTATACAATTGAAAATTAATTATACGACTTTTTTTCTATTTTGGTAACCTCTTTAATTAAGGTCCTCACAGGAAGCTTTATTACTTTTTAAAACAATCACATACAACAAGAACTTTTTATGATGCCCTACTGGCAAGAAGTGATAGTGGCAAATAATTTTCTAAAAGTAGTTAAGCATTTTTTTGCCATGTTAACTGATAATGAATTTAGCACACTCATTTTAAACAAATCTAGGAGCAACACACAATTACAGCTCATATTATTCATTCATAAAAATATTTAACTTTATTAGTATTTACAAAGTACAAGTGGTTTGCAAAAATGCAAAATATTTTTAAAATACTCTTGTGTAATACTTAAAATATTATCTCAGGCTAAATACAGATTACATACCAAACCATAATGGCAGCCATACTTAAAAATGCATTCTGTGTTCAAAGTGTTTTCAAAGTGCAAATTTGGAGCATGCAAACATTACATAATTTATTTTTTTATTAAATAAAAACATAACCAATAATCATTTCCTTTGTATTTTAATTCCCTCAAAATACTGAAACAAGATATATATATTATGTTCATGGGTTTTTTTCTCAATTGTTACATAGACTTTTTGATGCAACAAGGCAAAGGGTATTGCACAGACTCTTGGCATCAGGCATGGGTAATATTTGATAGCTTTACTTCTACATTCTGAAATGCAGCAAATGGAGATTATCTATCCTACTGGCTAGTAATATTCATAAAATGGGATACTGATCACTTTGTCAGAAACAGATATTTCACTGAAACTGTTGGTCTTCTGTTTTCATTTGTTCAATAACAACAAAAACCTTACCAAATTAATCAGTTGAGTGTGGACAATGTCTTCAACCAATATTGCTGATTCATGTAGGGGCCTGCGAGCATCTCCTAAGGAAAACCTAAAAGACAATTTACTGTAATTAGCAAACTAAAAACAAATAAATGCAGGAGAAAAAGAAATATATAGTGTTAAATAGTAAAAGAATTATTAGACATGATGCAAATGGATTGAAAAGAAAAAAATGTATGTTAAACCTAAACCCATGGCCTTCATGACCTTTAACCTGGGCATAAATCAAGATTTTAAGAATTCTATTCTGTGGGAAGATAATGCTTAGGAGCAATTAAGCTGTCTCCACAGTTCAGTGATTAATAGCTGCATCCACCAAAAATTCCTCTATTGCTAAAATTCAAAAGTTTATATTGACTTCCTGAAATATGCCATTAATGTAAACTTGGTAGGTTTAGTAGGATTTAGGGTACCTAGAAAATCGCTCATAGTCCTATGTTCTATAAGTTTATCTAATCTCCATCAAAAATAGTGGTCATCACAATATCTTGTGGCAAAGAATAAACTGTGACAGCTTCAGGAAGAAACTTTATCTATACCAATTTTTTCTATAGAAGGGCAGAATACCCTCTATAACAGTGATGGCAAACATTTTTGTTGTGGTGTGCCGAAAGCATGCATGCACGAGTGCACATGCGTGCATGCCGGCACCCATAATGCAATGTGCCCCCATGCATGCATGTGCAACACCCCCATCCTGCCCCTTACTTGCGCTGCACGTGCACGTGCCATCCAGCTGATTTTTGGCCTGTTTGAGGCCTTTTTTGCCCACCCGAGGCTCGAGGGAAGCCTCTGCAGCCTCAGGAGGCCAAAAAACGGGCCTTCCAGAAATACCAGAAGTGCCAGTTTTCAGCCTTTGGAGGGTCTCTGGAGCCCGGGGAGGCTGTTTTCGGCCTCTCGGAGGCTCGGGGGAAACTTCTGCAACCTTGGGAGGCCAAAAACAGGCCTGTTTCAGCACTTCTGGTATTTCCGGAAGGCCCGTTTTTCAGCCTCCCAAGGCTGCAAAGGCTTCCCTTGAGCCTCCAGGAGGCTGAAAAATGCTTCAAATGGGCCAAAAATCAGCTGGGAGGCACACGCATACGCAGTACAAGTAAGTTTGGCTGAGGCTCACGTGCCCGCACAAATGGCTCTGTGTGCCACCTGTGGCACGCGTGCCATAGGTTTGCCATCATGACTCTGTAAGATGTAAAGCTGATAAACTGGTGACTAGGTCCATAATTCTTTCTTCACTAGAATTATGTTTCCAATTACACAAGTGTCCCTTGATGGAATTCATTTGCCTCCCAACTACTATTGGATTTACCTACTGATCCCTTCATCACGACTGTGTTTTTTTCTGCCTGGCTTTTGGGTGCTGGATGCCCAAGCCTAACCCAATGATGCAATGTGAAAAATAAAATATTTTCTGAAAGTAATGCATTTTTACATTTTTTCAGTTCTGTCATATTATTGTACATTGAGCTAATTTCTAGCCATTATTCCATAGCAAAACATTTTTGCCCAGTGTGAAAACTTTTAACAGAAAAGTTTTAATGGGAAAAAATGGAGAATAATCATGAGCAAAATTTGGGAGCTGTAGTGAAGGGGCTGGCAACCCAGAGTTTTGCTCTTCAGCAATTCATTAAGAAATACACAAACGTTAAAAAGTTTATTGTTCCTTTGTTGATTTAGAGATAATGTATGATAAATTACATTTATTATGCTTATGCCTATTATGCGTATTATTAAATTGTGGGATGTTATGCATGAGTACATAGTTGAAGATTGGTTTCTAAGCGCAATCAGTGTAATATTAGTAAAATATGAGGAAGAATAAATGGAACGGTTAGTGAAAAGTTCAACATTAAGCAAGAAGTAATGCAGGGATATACTTTGTGCCATTTATTCTTTAATATATTTATAATGACCATATAAGGATCGCTGTAGTGATATTGGAAGTGTGATAATTGGGAGTGTGAATATAAATCTGCTTTGGATACAAATGATACTATTGAAGAAAACCCAAATGTTTAGATAGATTATATGATGCAAAAAGGAGTACAGATCTCAAAAGGTATGTAATAAAGACTAAAACAACTGTTAGAGTAATTTACTATATAAAGAAAATAGGGACATGTTAAGATGGACAAATAGGTATGAGCATTTATAAAAAAAAAAACACCTCAGTAGCATCAATCTTCCAAATTCCAATTTATATGAGAGAAGTTAGAATATACTATGATTAAGGACAAATTTAGGTTCCTGTTGGACCTGCCACAACTTAGAACTCTAAATAAAAACATTCCTTGGCTCCATTTATTGAGAAAGTGTATTGCAGTAGTGCAAAGCCAGAACTGAAAGTTGCGCTCCAAATTCTCTATGTTCTATTTTTCCCTCGCTTAAATGTATCTGATTGCCACCCTAGGGGAACCAATCAGGTTCAGGCAAGATATTTTCATAATGGTCAGTTCAAGCATAGTTTGGTATGTGGCCCCCTCCTTCTTCCAGCTGGGTACCCTTGAGGCAGCACCTCGAGGAGACACAGCACTTGCTTTCGTTTTCTGAAACATTCCCCCTTCCTTCCCCCTCCCCACAGTTCATGGCAGTCTGTCATCACCTAGCAGTGAAGCACAAGCAAGCATAAGGTGGCAGCTGACAGCCTCCTCCATGGGATGAAACAATGGCTGCATCCTATAGATAAATCCTTTAAAAATTATTACAGGGCATCTTCATGCCATAGTCAGCAAAATGTAGAGCAAACAATTAATGCTGCAAAATTATTTGTTTCATAATGAAAGATGTTTCTGGGGAAGAAAAACTTAGAGACAAACTTCAAACCACTCATGGTGGAGGAACGTGTCCACTGACAGGAATGTCCTCATGGTCAGGGATGGGATCCGACCGGCATAACTACCGGTTCTATCGCTCTGCATCGTGCGCGCGCATGACCTGCTGAGCTGCCTGGATAGCTGAGCAGCACTGCGTTCAAGGTCGCAGTGGTTGGAAAGGCCCTTTTTTCCTTTTTCAACCGCAGCTGTGTCGTGCAAAGCAGCTGCAGTTGAAAACGCAGGAAATAAAAGTCAAGTAAGAGCCCGGGAGGGCGGGTGGCCAAAACAGCAACAAACATAGAACCAGTTCTATGTATGCTCTCTGTTTGCTGCTCTTTAGAGCAACCAGTTCTACAGAAGTGGACAGAACCAGTAGAATCCCACCCCTGCTCATGGTGAAAGAATAAACACAATAAAGAAATTGCATTCTGAATTTGCAATCCTATGAAATATGACAACCCAGATAGTTATCCTCAAGTTTTTGAGCATGTATGCATATGTTTTAAGTCAGTATAGTGGGGAGATGATTCTGGCAGCAAAGGAATCAAGGACCAAAGGGACTTGTGGTGTGGGTACGTACGATATTCAGAAAGCAGCATATTTTCCTTATCTATATCTTTCTGTCTTTGAGCAAACCTTGATACACAGGCAATATGGCATGCAGCTGCTCAAGAATCAGTATCTTCTCATGTATTCTTTTAAAAAAATATGTAAAGATTGTAATCTACTAAAATCAATAATGTTGTATGCTTTTGTCTTGGAAAATGATTCACAAAGACAACCAGGAAAAATGTGCAGCAATGAAAACAACCAGTGTTTCAGATGCAAAGCACAATGACTTTCTAGCATGCAACTCAACCTGCTTTCATAAAAGTTTCTGCAGATACTTATGCATCTACAGAAACAGCCTACTTGAAAGAGAAACAAACAAACCAGGAACTAATAATCTATTTGCATAAAGTGGGTTTGATCTATTAAAGAAGAATGTTTAAAATACAAATTTTCCTATGTAGGTAGATACGTAATTGGGGCAATAATAATGAATAGAGTTTTTAACAATGAATAGATCTATACTAATACTGTAGTGATTAAGGTACCAGGCTAGAAAGGGCGTTGGTACTTACCTGACACGCCCGTTCTCTTTGAGCTGTGAAGAGCATCCAGTAGTAGGAGGTGCTTCAGTCTCTGCATGTCTAGGCTGGGCTTAATTTGTGGAACGCTCCTCCTCTTCCACGAGACTCCTCCCCAGTGTTCCCCAGTTTTGGCGAAGACGAGAGAAATAAACGCCCTCGTCCTCAATGCCCTAACAAATTTGTTGGCCAAAACAGGACCCCACCAGATGGAAAAAGGGTGGGGCTGGATGCTCTTCACAGCTCAAAGAGAACGGGTGTGTCAGGTAAGTACCAACACCCTTTTTCCCATGAGCTGTTCAGAGCATCCAGTAGTGGGACATACCAAAGCTTGGCCTGTCCTACGGGAGGGACTCCGTCTGGCCTGGAAACCCCTCCTGGTCCCTGTGGACCCGTTGCAGAACTCTTCTGCTAAAGGAGGCCTCAGCGGATGCAAACACATTTATTTTATAATGCCTAATGAATGGTGATGGAGAGGCCCAGGTTGCGGCTCGACAAATTTCAGTTATTTGTGCCTGTGTGGCCCACGTTGCTGATGTTGCGGCACTCCTTGTTGAATGAGCTGTTATGCCCCTGGGCATCTGCAGTGATTGAGTCTGATACGTTTTCGCTATCGCGGCCCATAGCCAATGGCCTATTGTAGAAGATGAGACCTTGCATCCCTGAGTGTTGGGCTGAAATGACACAAATAAGGCTTCCGTTTTTCTGAAAGTTGCTGTGCAGTTAATATATATTCGCAATGCTTGCCTCACATCAAGCCTATGCCATTGTAGTTCCAACCCTTGGGAAGGTCTGGGACAAAAATTAGGAAGTATCAGCTCTTGTGCCCTATGAAAAACCGAGTTAATTTTGGGAATAAACATAGGATCAGGACGAAGGACCACCCAGTCAGAATGGAAAACACAAAGATCTTGTCTGATAGACAAAGCTTCAAGTTCCGAAATACGACGAGCAGAAGTGATCGCTACAAGGAAAACGACTTTATACGTCAGAAATTGGGGACTTGACGATTTCAAGGGTTCAAAAGGGCCCTTAGTGAGTGTGACGAGGACCCTGTTAAGGTCCCAGGTGGGATAACAGTGTACCGCTGGAGGGCGTAAATTTGTGGTTCCTTGAAGGAAACTCCTTATGCGTGAATGATGGGAAAGAGATAGTAGACCTTCACAAGTGAGAACTGACGCCAAGGCCGCCACCTGTCTTTTCAACGTATTAGGTGATAATCCCTTGTCAAGTCCCTCTTGCAAGAACTCTAGGATTTGAGCCACAGATGGAGAGATGGGATCAATTCGAGACTTGGTACACCATTTGCAGAAACTGGACCATGTGGCATTGTAAATGCGAGTTGTTGAGGGGTGTCTGGCGGCTTGGATGGTGGCGATAACTCTGTTGGAAAACTTTTTGCTCTTCAGACGACTCCGCTCAACCTCCAGACGGTCAGGTGCAACCATTGAGGGTCCGGATGTTGAAGGGGTCCCTGGGTTAGCAAGACCCTGTCTGGCGGAATTCTCCATGGTGTTGATATGGATAGATTACGGAGATCTGCAAACCACGGCCGTCTGGGCCAGTAAGGAGCTACTAGAAGCAGCTCCGCCCTCTTGTCTAGCAGTTTCTGGATGACCTTGGGAAGCAGTGGAAATGGCGGGAATGCATACAGAAGTCCTGGGGGCCAACGACAGCGGAGTGAATTGAAGTTCTCCGCTCCTTGCGAGGGGTACCTGGAAAAAAAATCTCGGGAGCTGAGCGTTCAGGGGGGAAGTGAACAGGTCCACCACCAAATGTCCTGACCACCTCTTGAAACAGGGTCGTATGGAGGCGCCACTCTGATTGATCGATCGTGGGCCTGCTTAGCCAGTCTGCCTGTGTATTTGACAGGCCCGAAATGTGCTGTGCTCTGATGGAAAGTAGGTAGCTCTCCGCCCAACGACACAAGCGCTCCGCTTCCCGCATGAGATGTTTCCACTGTGTGCCCCCATTTGTTTATGTGAGCTTTGGCTATTACGTTGTCGGTCAATATTAGTATATGCTGATTGCGTACCTGTGGAGGGAAGCTGCAGAGAGCCAGGTGTACTGCTCGAAGCTCCAGCCAGTTTATGCTGCACGACTGTTCTATGGCGGAGCAGCAGCCTTGGGTTGTGAGCGATTGAACGTGTGCTCCCCATCCAAACAGGCTGGCATCGCTGGTGATGGTAAGTCTGTGTGGCTCTTTGAAGAGGCAGCCTCTGCTGATGACTGGTCTGGTCCACCAGAGGAGAGATATGAGGACCTTTGATGGTACCCTGACCTTGTATTTGGAGTTGCTTCGGCCGGAGTGCTGGTACGGGAGCAGGAACCACTGGAGGGATCTAGTGTGGAGCCAGGCCCAAGGGATGATAGATATACATGAGATCATCTTGCCTAACAATTTTGATAGTTCAGCGAGGGACACCCTCTTAAGACCCCTGATCTCCTTAACTAATTGCTGAATGCTATTTAGTCTATCTGGTGACAGGTAAATTTTGCCTTCCACCATATCTATGACTGCCCCCAGATGGGTTAACCGAGTCGATGGTGTTAAATGACTCTTTTTCCAATTTATTGAGAACCCGTGTTGTTGTAGGGATTGTAATGTGTTCTGAATATCTCTGACTGCTTGATGATAGGAAGATGACAAAATCAAGATGTCATCAAGATAACACTGGAGTCGTATGGGGATATCATGGAAATGAGCAGCTAGTGCTGCGAGAACCTTCATGAAGGTCCTGGGGGCAGAAGCTAGTCCGAAAGGAAGGGCCACATATTCGAAATGGTGGTTATTATAACAGAATCTCAGAAATTTATAGTGGAAGGTCGAATAGCAATATGTAGGTACGCCTCTGTCAGATCTATGGACGCAAGTACGTCATTCTTTCTGATGCAAAGTAAGATAGATTGCAGGGTGTGCATTTAAAACCTATGATATACTAAGAAATGGTTGAGATGTTTCAGATCCAATATTGCTCTCCACCCACCAACCCCCCGAACTTTTGGGAACAACAAAAAGATGTGAATAGAAACCTCGCCCTCGTTGATTGGTAGCTACTAGTTGGATGGCTTGTATGTCCAGTAGATGATGGAAAGCTGTTTCCATAAGATTACGTTTAACCGGATCTCTGGAAACAGGGCATGACATGAAAAAGTCTGGGGGAGTGGATTGAAATTCCAGCGCAAGACCAAATCTGATCGTGTCTCTGACCCAGGAATCAGACGTTGAGGAGTCCCATTGGTCCGCGAATAATTTAAGGCGCCTGCCAATGGGAGCCGGGTCCGGGGAGTTATCTTGGACACCGGAAAGACCTATTTCCTGCTCCTCGAAAGGATCTCTTGGATTGGCCACCCCTTCTGTTCCTATCCCCGAAGTCGGACCTCTCTGGCTGCTGCCCTGGTCTGAATGATGGGGGTCTCTGGTATCTGGGTGAGAAGAATCCCTGATAAAAGGGTCGAAAGGATCCCCTCCAAAAGGACTGTGGGTTTCTAGAATCTGACTTCTGAAAAAGGGAAGGTAGGATTTTCTTTTTTTTCGGGTTTCGGTTAGCAGCGGGTCGAGGGCAGGGCCAAAGAGTCTGTCTCCCACAATAGGAGATGAACCCAGCTTGCATTTGCGCTGTGACATGTGAGGTAATGGCCCTGGCTGAAAACTTGACCGCATGATAAGTTGCGTCAGCTGAGAATTCAGCGGCTGCTATAAGTTTTGCAATAACTTGGTGCGCTCTAATGTTGGAATTAGGGACATGCTCCCGTAAGAGACGGAGCCACCTGAGAGAAGCACGGGCAAAGAAGGAAGCGGCCGTGGCTGCTCTGATGGCCCATGCGTCAGACTGATGGGTCCTGCGTAGGGCAAGCTCAGCTCGTTTTTCCTCCGGCTTTAATGCCTCCAGCGCTTCACTGGGAATGGAGGACGAGGACGCTAATCCCACTATAGGTTCGTCTACCTCAGGAGTATTCAACAATTTTGAGAAATGAGGGGCCAAATTAAAATATTTCCTGTCATATCCCATGGGGGCAGGGTACACTGTGGCACACGCCCACTGTTTCTGTACCAGGTCTGAAAACATGTGAGGAACTGGAATCACATCTGCCTCGACTACCAGTTGGTTGAAAATTAGATCTTGTGGTCCCACTTCTGAAGGAGTTGGAGTGGTAGAAGGGGCAGACTTGTTCAGGCGTGCAATGTTTTTTGCCTTCTAGTTGTGGGCAGAATAAGCCTGAAAATACTGGTTGATCAGGAATAAGGCCCTCATTCTCGGACATCCCACTTTCTATGGGGTCTGCTTCTGACAGGCCCAGGTCACTGTCATGTATTGATCCTGATCCAATCTGTTCTATATGATCAATGTGATCCACTTCTTCTGCCGCCTCCTCCTCATCCTCCTGCGGCCCCTGGAGGGGCATGTCCACGAAACTGTACCTGGGTATAGTGTTGCTCCAATCTGGTCAACGACCTTAGAGATTGGGAATCATAGTCAGTGGTTACCGGGTGTTCTCTGGTCAGAACTATGTGTTGAAGACCTGCTGCAATTCCCTGGCGGATTGCCAGCTCCATCCACGCCTTCATTCTCTCTGGAACTTCCTCTGGAAGAATGTCATCCTGTCGAAGACCAGCAGCCGTCAGAGTGAATGTAGCTTCAGGAGCCCTTCGCGTGGTCTGTGTTCCAGGTAACTGGGCCTGTTGACTCTGGGAAACCAAGCTGTGTCTGGATGAGAGGGAGAGATCTAGGGGAGGTGAAGGATGGGAAGAGGTAGACGGTACTGGACTGGGGGGCAGAAGGTCCTGTGAGGCCCTGTGTGCCTCCCTTGCACACCTATCTATTTGCTTTTCTAATGCTTTATGGCGCCTGTTGGCACCCTTTTCTGAAGCTTTAGAATGACCTTTTGTCTGCTTGGATTTGTGCTGAGATTTAGCTTTGATCCTTGATGTTGAGGGTTGAGAGCTACTACTGCCTGCCATTTTGAATTGAAAGAGATGCAGTATGCTCGTTATTCAAAGCAATACTGTTGAGGCGGTTGGCACGCCCAGGGGCCTGATCCAAGAAGGGACCAGTTGCCCTAATAATATCTTATTCCCTTGTTTTGTTTTGTTTTTTTCAATTAAGATATATGTATATATGAGTTGTATCACAGTAATAATATCTTTCCTTATTAAGATATTAATACTGAATATTATTTTATTATTATTATTGTTGTTATTACTGGAGTGAATGAAAGTCACCAATATATAATATATAATATATATATATATATATATATATATATATATATATATATATATATATATATATATATATATATATATAAATAAATAAATAATATAAATTAATAGAGAAACAGCTTGATAGAGTGAATATCCAAACAGCCAAATTAAGAACGCCTGAAAGGCCAAGATAATAAAGAGAGGCCTTCAACAGCTTCTCTGCACAGGCGGACACGGGCCTGGGTGCTCGCTGTTGTGCCGCTGGGTAAGGCTGTGAGGGTTAAGCCAACAATAATACACGGATGGCCTCGAATCTAATAAGAAAACGAGGTGTAATAATTCCTTAGGTTATCAGAAGGAAAAACCTCTGATCGGGAAGGAAAACTACCTCACACAGCTCGAGTTACAAATAGCGAGCCACGCATTTTTTTTTTTAAGTAAAGGCAAAAACAATGGCCGTTATTTTTGGCGCACGCGTGCTTCCCAGCAACAAACTCCCGCCGCGTGGGGAAATGCCTCCGACGGCTTCTCCTTGTGGCTAAAAGGAACGGCGGGGGAAGGGTTGGAAAGAATTCTTACTGCTTTCCACACCAAGACGGCGTTCTGAGGGGAAAACTCAACGATACGACTCGGATGAGAGCGAAAATGCCCACGCCGCTTTTGCCGATATAGAGAAAGGCAATGCGGAATCACAATGGCAGGGGGTAGAACAAGCAGATGCAGGGGTGCGGAGTAATGCCAAAGCCACCCGCCACTTTGGGCGCGAAACAGCGCTACCCGAAAATGCAAATGATCTCCGATGACCAGATGGAGAGAGCTAACGTCGGGAGATCGTAAAGTGATTTGGTGGCTAAAAGCCTGAAAAAACGAACTGGACTATATCCAAACCTGCTGAGTAATACTCCTGTTTCGGCCAAGGAAGAACAAAAAGCACTGCCTATCCACAACGAGGCTGAGCAAAAACTGGGGAATGCTGGGAAGGAGTCCCGTGGAGGAGGAGGAGCGTTCCACAAATTAAGCCCAGCCTAGACATGCAGAGACTGAAGCACCTCCCACTACTGGATGCTCTGAACAGCTCATGGGAGAAACCAGGATATTGTAAGTATTCCCACCTTGCACACAAAGTCAACTGGGTGACCTTGGACCAATCACCCACTCTCAGCCCCAGGAATAAAAAGGTCATGGAAAACCACTTCTGGAAAAAGTTGCTAAGAAAACTATAGACTTGCCTAAGGCAGTTGCCCAGAGTCAACACTGATTCGAAGACAACCCCACCCCCCAAATTATATTGTGATTCTAGTAGCTCAAACAACTATAGGCTACATATTAGTTGCATTCTAAAAGCAAGCTACTTTGGACAATATCAGTTCCTTACATCCTACATAAGAAAAAATGAATGAACACAATACACTGATAAAAAATTTATCTCACTAATTTATGGCTCAGTGTATTGTACACATATAGAGTGATTAGTCTATAGTTCTATTTGTTGTGTGAACTATGTAGGTCTACTGAGATAATTCAATAAACCATGGTTAAAAAAATGAATTAGCATGTTTTTCAAATTCACCCACTAGGTACACAGCAATTAATGGGCTCATTTGGTCCCTACGTTCAGTGGTGAACCACCCTCTGTAACAATAATTTATCCAATTTAAGAAAGGCATAATACTTCCCAATGCAAGTGCTTTATAGGCCAGAAGAAATAAACTTGTGGTTACTCAGCTTTCCACAGAAGGAATGTCATTCTTTTTTTTTTTTTATCCCACTGAATTCAATGAAATTTACTCCCAGGTAAAATCTAGTATTGCAGCATCTAAGAGAATTCTCTAGCAGAAGGGTTATGCTGCATAGTAGCTTGTCTTAAAATCAATTTCTTGTCACTCCTATCTAGTAAATACTCTGAATTCGGTAAAGCTGGTTCTCAGTAAGGACATTTAACATGTAGCTTTTTTTAGCACTCCCAAGAGTTACATGATGTAGCAATAATGAGAAAAACCTAATCAATGGCCCTATGCACATTCCTATCTTTTTTCTCACCTTTTCACCAGATTCATTTCAAAGGAGACGACCTTTGGTTAAACCAAATAAACAGTTAACTAATTCTACCCCTTCAATCCTTCTATGCATATGTGTTAATCAATCCTAACAGGATTTAAAAACAAATAGTAAAGGTGTTAATTTATTCTCCATTCTTTCTACTTATTTTCATAGGGCTTTCAGATCTGGTTGTAAAACTATGCCATCTAGTGATCATCTGGATTTTTACAGATATGGTAGCCCTGCTATAAATTAAAATAGGCTCTTTTTGTGGTAGTACATTCAGATTTTCTATCAATCAATATGTATCTGTGTGTAGAGCAGGGGTGGGCAATTAATTTTCCCAAGGGGCCACATGATAAATTGGGACAGTTGTGGACGGCCACTAGCAACGCCTCCCTGCCCCAATGCTTTCCCCACCCTGCGCCCACTTTACCGCCACCCCAGCCTCCGCTATCCTCTGCCATCACCACCTCACCCCTGATGTTGCTGACACCCCGCTCCACTATTGCAGGTCAGATTGAGAATGCTCATGGGCTGGATGTGGCTTCCAGACCCAAGACTGGTATAGCTTGCATGTACTATTTAAGACTTAAGAGAGAAAATGTGGAACTGTTAAAAAGACAACCTGGGGCAAAAAAAATTATATTTTTTACAATATAAGATGGAAATAAAAGAATCTTTCCTCTAGCATGAAAAAAGGGTGGTATATTTTCTGTCTATCACACAGCCTTTTAAAGAAAAAGTTTCCTACAGACATAAAATCAAAATATATTCCAGTAAGTGGAGTACATTTTGTGTTGAGTAGGATTTCAAAACTATTTCTTCAGTCTTGATAGGATGCTGACATCAACCATGTCCCTTATCTTAAAGATGTGCTCATCGCCTTTACATTTGTTGCCCAATCATTGCCTTTCCTTTTTATGATCTGACTTCCTTATCCAGTTGCAACATCTTTTGCATCCCTTTGGCAAATTATATTAACTGAATGTGGGCTGATTTTATATTGTGATTGTTTGCTTGTTTTAAATTGAGCCAATTGGACATCATTATATAAGCTGAGACAGGTTCACTTAAAATTCAAGCTCCTATTCATAGAGCAGTATTCCCCCTTCCTCCATTGGAGTCAAAAAGCATTGTTTTCCAGGAAACTTGGGGATTTTATGAAGTATAAACAGTGATTAAAATGTTCAATATTCAGAGTCTTTTGAACATTTTTGAATTATTTTTACTTATTATTCTAATGACTCTTATTCCTCCTCTAGCAACTGTTGTTCTTCTCCCATTCTTTTTCAAAGTACTTATTTCACTTGGGTGCTACTAAAGATTACTGCCTCTTCTCTGAAATGCTTTTACTCTCTCAAATTCCTCTAACTGATTCCTCTGTCCCCTTTACTATGATAATTTGTATTTCTTCAATGGACTTGCATATTCAAAATCACATATGAGGATAGAACATGTATGTGCCAAATTAAAACACTATAACATATACTTTCCTAAAATTAAACTTTGATTTGATCCTGTTCCCAGAATGATTCTGTCACCACCATCATCTCCTCTTCCTTGTTTGGGAAAATATACCTCCTACAAGGCTTAAGTGGTTTTCCAGTACCAGAGGTAGCCATTGTATGTTGAAAGAGGTGGCTTGCTTCAGGGGGTGGTATGGGGAACTAAAATTGAAATATTGCTACATGCCTTATAAATGATTCCATTTTATTGCATAAATATGATTAAATCTGATAGAGCTACTTTTATGCATTTAATCTATTTAATTGTTTTAAAATCTTTTTATCATATTTTTATAATACCTTGATGACTAATTCATCGTATTATACATTTTAATAGATTACAGTCCATTTCATCAGATGTCTCTTCTGAAACAATCTAAATCCACAATAGCTTACACCATAATTAATACATCATATGTTGTAAGATTCTTTGCTATTATTTTTCTCATATTGTTTTATGCATTATACTGAAAAAATATTCCTATTAATTGCCCATAAAATGTACTAATATATAAATGAAGTCTAATTTGTTTAACTATATTGGATGTTTTTCTCCCATTCCATCCTGCCCAATGTAATTTTGCTTTTTGGTTGCTTGTGCAGTCTATACTTCTCCAGATGTAGTTGATGATCAATTGTGTTTATTCTGTCAATAAAAAGAGTATCCTGGTATCAGCCAGATCATTAGCATGGTCCTAATACACTTTAAAACATTTAAATTTGATGGTAATTAAAATTATACCTAATAATAACCAATCAATATCTATTTCTGTATTTTTCATAGAAATGTCCTTCATGTCAAAAATCATAGTTCTACAAGAGGCATATTTTAAACTTATTTGAAATAGTAATTAAAGATACAACCAGGAGAAGTGTGGCTGATACAAAAAAAAATCAACTTCTATCACAAATTATAGCATTTCTGTGTGTATACTTTACAAACTTTGTGTAAGGTTTCCAGAAAAATCTGAGATAAATGAATATTAACCCTGTTTTCCAAAAAGGAGCCAAAATATAGATCCAGAAAAATTAAGACTACCTAGTTTTTAACATGATATAAATAAAGGGTAGATTTTCAGATGACTGACTGTAATCCCTAATAAATTAATACCAGGAAGTTGTATCTAAAAATTAGATTCAAGAATCCTGGCTTTGTAATAACAAAAGTGCACTTTTTATTTTTGTATGCAGAATAACACAGTGTATAGTAAGATGCCCATGTCATTGTGTACCATAATCATGGTTTACAACAATCTGCAAACCACAGTGATTCACATCACATGCCAACCACAAAATAAGCAAACATTGTTAGAGGTTTCTGTAATGTATATACTATTTCTTATAGTTATTGGGTTCAGTAGATAACTAGTTCTATCTCTGAGATATTTGTGAAAAATTCCAATAAAAAGAAAAATAACTAAAACCTGTTTTTCCTATTCTGCTTTCAATAATTTTTCAGCTTTTTTATCCTTGTAAAACCATACATTACCTTGGAATAATCACAACATGTTGATTTGTACATGTTAAAAAATACCTAACTTATGCTGATTTCTACCAGTACAAATGAGAAGTAAACAGTACATTATTCATTCTCAAAATAATTATGTAAGTGAACTGTATAAATCCTCTGACTAACAAAAAAGAAAACACGTAATATAATTTAGCTCAGTTCTATGTTCCATTTGTTACAATAGGATTTAGTCTGGATCAAGAAAGAAATGTGACAATAGGCTTTCCAGAGGATGTAAAGTGGACTATGATTAATCATTTCCGTAAATTAAGAAGCATACTTGTCTTGGTCCCAGGCATATCATCCCATGCTGAAAGAATCCAGGAGGACTGAGAAGAAGCAGAGTGAAAAGCAAGGGAAGTCAAACTGTATAACAGTGTGTATGACAGAGACAATATCCACCAGCCCTATGGAGGTGGAAGGAGACACATTGTCCAACCCCTCCTCTATGCTGGAACTTTTAAACTGAGATCTCTGTCTAATCTGTCTTGAAAATATCCAATAAACCAGGGGTGTCAAACTTGATTTCATTGAGGGCCGCATCAGAGTTATGTTTGCCTCGGGGTGCCGGCTGGCCATGGCCAGCTCGACATTACTTGTGGGGGCACCTGTGGTGGCCCAGGCAGGGCAGGGGAGATCCACTGTCTCCAGCGGAGGAACGTTAAGACCAGGGAGAATGCCAAACCCTTGTCCTTCAGAGGAACCTTGCCATCTGCTGGTGACCAAGTGCTAAGGCAGAACTTCACTTCCTTCCTTCCTCCCTCCCTCCCTCCCTCTCTTCTTTTACCTTCCTCCCTCTCTTCCCATTTTTCCTTTTTCTTTGCCTTTCCTCTTTCCATTCTTGGATGCTCAAATGCAAAAGGGAAATATTTCTCCTTTTGTTTTTTTTTCACTTTTAGTTTGTTTTGCTAGGCCTCTGCCAGCAAAAACAGAGCCTCAGGCCCAGTTTTTGACTTGGACAGCCTCCTAAAGCCCTCTTCCAGCCTGGTTTTCAGCCTGGACAGCCTCCTGAAGCCCTCTGTCAGCTCCATTTTCAGCCTGGATGGCCTTGTGAAATCCTCTGCCAGAGAAAACAGAGACCGGAGGGCAGGGGGGATGTTTGCTCTGGGAGAGGGCTGCAAGAGGCCGTCCAGGCCAAAAACAGGATCTGGGAAGCTCCATTTTCGCTGGCAGAGGCACTGTGAGCCAGTCTGCCACTTCCATGGCTACCCCGCAGGCCAGAATTAAGCACCTCATGGGCCGAATAAGGCCTGTGGGCCTTGAGTTTGACACCCCTACAATAAACAAACACAGACACACAGAATAAGTGTCAACACTTAATGAAGAAATCTTTTTCAGACGTATTGGTAGTCCTATACAGGAAGTCCTGTTATGACAATTGAGCCCAAAATTTCTGTTGCTAAGCAAGACAATTTGTCAGGATAATGATGATTTTAGCTGACCAGCTGCTGTAATGCTGCAATACCGTAATGCTGTAATGCTGATGCAATGGTAGGAATGAGTCAGCAGGATTATTTGACTGTTACCACTTTAAGAGCCTGTATTATAAGAGAAGCCCTGTTGGGGCGTATCTCTCCTTCCATGTGTTCTTCCCTGATGTAGCTGCTGATTGTTTGTTTGATCTTTGCCTAGTGTGTATATGTATATTCTTTTGTAGAGATAAACCACTATTTATTACAAAGCATTTGCTTCTGGGTTGTCTTGCATAGTCACACTGTGTGCACTCTAACACAATTGTTAAGTGAATTTTGCCCCATTTTACAACCTTTCTTGCCACAGTTGTTAAATGAATCACTACATTTGTTGGAAGTGTGAAAAATGGCCATAAATCTATTTTTTCAGTGTTGCTGTAACTTCAACACATCTTCCTGTATCTTTATTTTTTTTTGTCTGAAACCTGAATGCCTGATATCTGCACATGGACTTATACTTTTTGTTTCCTGAAACTGTCCCAGAATAAAAAGCATATGAATGGTGACATTGCTTAACTTACTAATAGTTTAAGGAGTTATATATTTATTAAATGTTCTCTTATAGTATGTCCTTTCAGGTTTTTGTCTTCTTTTGTTTCTTTATCCATAGACATCAGTGAAGTGTAATGACTAGGTAGACTTTATAATATTGAACATTCTATTATTTGGCACTTTATACATTCTATTACTATGACTAGCAACTTGAACAACAAAATAATTTAAAATTTGGAAAAACACTGTACTGTGCCTTTTGAGTCTTGCAAAATTTTAATATTTACTCTGGTTCTCCCTTCCATACAGCTCGGTTGGCTGCTCTTTACCAATTTTGCAAAACTGCTGCACTTTGAAATTAAAAATTAATATATCTTGGATAATATATTCATTTTAACAGTGGCTGTCAACTCTAACCAAGTCTTTGATATGTCTCTTCATATTAGCTGACTTTTGCCAATTCATCTAGAGACACATTTAGTTATTTACGACAAATATCTTGCTATTGTAGATTTGTTGAATAGTTCTAGATCCTTTGCTTGGGGTATGCTATCTCCAAACAGACCTTGTAAGGCCTCAGGAGTAAAACGTACAAGTAATCCAAAATTAGACCTTACATGGGCCTGCACTTGAAGGCCATTTGGGAACTGCAGCTGATTCAGAAAACAGTGATGTGGGTAGTGTTTGATGCTTCTTTTTATGCTCATATAATGCCACTGGTCTGTGAGCTGCATTGGCTTCTAGGTGTAGTTCAAGGTGCTGCTTATCATCTATAAAGCTAGGCTCTTTGTGTGATTATCTGTCTGCCATTGTTTTTGCCTGTCCCACCAGTTTTGAAAGATAGGGCATGTTTTGAGTTCCCTCTGTTATCTTGTTGTACCCAGGAATTGTGTCTTCCTTAGGTCAGCACTTGTTCTGGGGAATGGCATTCCTCCAAGTCAGATGGTCCCAACCATGTTAGCTTTGCATAAGGCACTGAAGACCTACCTAATTCCTCAGGAATCAGAGTGTTAGGTAAGCCATGATGGTTAAAGTTGTTTTTTATAAACCAGGATTGCTTTAACTACGGATGTTATGCTTTGGATTGTGAGACAGCTGCTGTCAGAACTGCTACTCATGCCTGCTTTCCCCAATCACTTCAGTACCAGTCTGCCATGAACCCTGAGGGGAAAACAAAAGTTAAGAGTGAGAGTTCCTGGCCGAGATGGCATCTCAAGATCACTCTGCGATGAGAAGAAAGCAGCTGCAAACCAGTCTACAATCAGAGCAGCCATTTCCAAAACTTCTTATTCAAAATTGATTGGATAGTGAGAAATCAGCAATGGGAAGTGCCTTACTCGGAGTTTCAGTGTGCAAACTCTAGTTCTGACTTTGCTCCACTGTATTCTGCTTCATCTTTAGTAAACTATACCTATACCTAAATTATAGTAAACTATACATATACCTTTTTCACCAAATGAAGTCAAGGTTCATTCTTACAGTAAGGCTGACAGCTGCTATTTTAATTTTCAGTGTTCACCCTGAATCACTACTACAAAATGGAGGTCACATAAATCAAATCATTAAATCTGAAAAAAATCAAGTTTTCTCTTTTGGACAATTCAGTCTGTGTCAACTGCTATATAAACAACTTGTTAAATATTAAATATATCAATTTCTATCTATGTTGTCCTCTGTTCTCCAACATTGTGATTTAATGTGCACAAAGAAACCGCATTAGCCAGACTTAAATTTATAAATTATGGCTCATTTGGGTCCATTTACCAATAATTCTAAGTTCAAAGTGATACCTAAAAACCCTTTATGACAAACATTACCAAGATAACAGTACATTAAAGTTGCAGTTCAATCCATTTTAAATATTTTAGTCTTTGTAAAAATCACAAAACGTATTTATAGTAAAGAACTCAAAATATGTATTCATTTAAGGGGAATCAGGCAAGATTTTTGGAAGAAGAAAATAAGAATTTTCAAATAGTTGATGATTTAAAGTAATTTTAGTTTTAATCTATCTGCTATAAAAACAAAGGCTGACGGTTTGGAGAATGTCTACATTTATACAATCATTAATTATGTTTTGTTACTGAGTTAGTCATTGAAAATGCAGGAACTGTATCCAACATTCTCTGGAGCACTGTGGGAAAAATTAAATTACTAAAATATACAAGAATTTTCTATTAAGCCAATAATGCCTTCCTTAAACTGACATTAAACTGAAACAAAAACTTAATCATTCTTTTTTTTGTAATATGTAGAGAATGTGTGCCAATCCATCTTGTAAATGGTAGAGCTTAGAACCATGGTTGGATCCAGCTAAAACTGTTTAAAAAAAACCTCATTAGGCATGAAATTTTGGTTATTTTATTTCATATTTCTGTCCCTTTATCTTTTATTTCATTGCCATTCTCATAATGTCAAGATAACCCTGTTGTCAGAACTTGAATATCTGAAGGAAGTCTTGGACACATTGACTTGTCTTGTTGTTAACAGAAACTGAAAAATATACCTCAGGAAAGTAGGTATTACAAAATTATTTCATACCGAAAGTTATTTCTCTCTTTACTCAGAGATATACCTTGAGGCTACTATAGAAAGGCCTTTTTTTTTCTACTGCCAAAATATGTGCATATACATTAAGTACTAGAGTCACTGTGTGCATGCTCAGACTTTACTTCTTTCTTTGGAGATTCCCGAGACCAAATATCAAAAAAGAAGCAAATGTACTATCAACAATTCAATCCAGATATTGGGATAGGTGGAAATAAAGAGAATAAACCAGCAGCTAAGTGAATATGTGATACTTCACCTTTTTTTAAAGGAATTCTCAAAAGCAATGAGCAGAGATGCAACCAAACTGATACCTTTTTTCAATATTCTAAGGTGAAATTTAATTGGAATATCTGAAATTTAATCTGGATATCTGAATTCATCCAAGGTTTGTAAGCTTTCCCTAGCTGTGTTTCTGACAAACTGAAATCTTATGGACTTTTCTCAATTGCCACACAGAATTATGAGTAATCAGGTTGACCTTATGAGAACAATTTGATAGGAATCCTAAAGGTTGCAGCAATAGAAGAGATTTCGCTATGACTGCATGCTTAGAGAATATCAATAGAAACAGCAATAGTACAGAACATGCCAGGCAAGGATATAGCTTTGTGTATTTAGATGTCATCCTTATGGTATTTTATTATTTCTTGTCTATTTTCTATTATGCAATTTTTTAAAATCTGTGACTGTCCCTGATGCTGCATGCAATGTTTTAATACATTCTCTTCTACATTTTGTAGATTCAAAACCTATGAAATATAATTCTGCTTCTGGTCAGCAGAGATATGGATATGTTTTACTCTATGAGTCAGTTACTCTTGTTCAGAAGGACTTTTGGAATCACTTACAATACAAACATAATTTAAGATAATATAAAAGCACAAGAGTGGACTTCTGGTGTGAGCTTCTTCGGCAATGGACCGAAATCCATGATCATGTGCGGTTTCGATCGATGCTCACCGCCGGAGTGCCCCGAGCTGGTTGGATTCGGGGCTAAGCCATCCCGTAGAGGTGGTGAAGAGGGAGGAGACTGCCTGCAGGGTTGAGGAGAGCCGCATCTCTCCTCCTCAGCTGGCCATTACTCCCTTTCCCGAAGGCGGTTGCAGCGGTGGTCAGAAATGGCCACCTCAAAGAAGAAAAAGAATGGAGGAAGATAAGAAGAAAAAGTTTTGGTTGACCAGGTTAAACTGAAAAAGCAACAATGTAAGGTACCCTGGAATTTGAACTATAAAAAATAACACTGTTCCCAAAGAAGACTTTGAAGCAGCGAAGGAGAGAGGGAAGGGAAAGGATTTGGCTTTTTTTCTTCCCTTCCTTATACTGACAGCTAAGAGATTTAAGTAAGAAATTGACAAAAATCCACTTTGACATCAATAGGCATTTAAGCTGAAAATAAAATGTCAAAAGGATAATAAAGACTTTTGGATACTCAAAAACCTTTAAAAGCAGGAAAGGAAAGAAAAGGAAAGAATAAAAGGGCGGGATCTGGAAAAATGGAGGAGACTGCTTGGAACTAAAAGGAACTTACAGTGAAACCGTAACAAGATTCCTAAAAGATACATTCTAACTGAAACTTTGTAACAAAATAGAACCCCAGGAAGAGAAAGTGGAAAAAAGAAGCAAGAAGAAATAGCTTTGGATTATTTGGATTACTTGGTGATTTTTGGATTTTTGGCAATTGGATTTAAATGACTAAAATCAATCAGATGGTTGTTTAAAAGTGTTTAAAATGGCATCACTTTTAGAAGAACTGAAAATGGAACTTAAAAAACAGAAAGAAGATGCACAAGAAGGAAGAGGTTCTTTTGGCTTCATATTTCAATTTTTAGAAAGGGAGATCTGGAACTATGAGAAACAAGAAACACATGTAGAACAAGAAGGTTGGGACAAAGAAGAAGCCATCTTTAATGATCAATTTTATGTGGGGGGAAAAGGAAAGGGGGGAAAGAGAGTGAAAAGTTTAAGATTTGAAAAAACAACCAAAAAAATAGTTTGAAAAATAATTACAACATTAGGAAGAAACAGAAGAGAGGATCACAGAAGACAGAATTAGAAGTAGAGAGACAAGGGGGCAAAAAGGGGTGGGAGAAGAAGAGGGGGAAGAAGGAAAGGAAAAGAAGTTATAAAAGACAGAAACAAGATATAGAGAAACAGGGAAAATGTATAAAGATTGAAAGTATAAGCCTATTTAGAGATAATGGGCGAAAATTTAATTGAAAAAGGGATTCTTCAAAGGTACATAAGATAGTATTGTTATATTAGAAATAGATATAATTTTAGAAAATATGAAACAATGTATGACTAAAATGATGGATAAAATACTTATCGTAATGCAGTGGAATGTTTGTTAATAAATAAATGAAACAAAGTGAATGAGAGAATGAAATCAGGAAAGGATGGGAACATTTTAATTATTATTGATTTATAAAAATATAAGTGAAGAGAAATATGGAAAAAAAAGAATTAATTATGGAAAGTTTATAAGTGTTCACAAGGAAGTATGATATTCAATTGAAAAGAAATGTTAAAGATGTTAAGATTCTAACTAATATTGAGACTTCCGGTTTGTCGGCTTCGGCAGCGGCAGGGATTCGCGATCCTGCGCGATCCCTGTTGTGCTAGCCATCTTGGTGCCTCCGATCCGGACGGGTCTGGAGGCTAAGGTTGCCCCGTAGAGGCAGCCGAAGATAGGAGGGATCCGGACAGGGGGTTGGGGTTTTCGCAGACCCCTTCCCCACCCGGCTTAACCCTCTTTTCTCAAGGCGGTGGAGCGGCGGTCAGCAATGGCCGCCACAAAGAAGCTGACAGTTGGATAAGATTGTGCTGGAGGAAGAAGGAGAAAGTTCTGAAGCGAAAGTTTTTTGGCTGAACTGGGACTATAAGATACAAGTAATATCCTGAAAATCCTGATTTTTTGAAAGATACTTTGTTTCCAGAAGAGATTTACAAACGGCGAGTGAAAGTGTTTAAAGAGAAAGTTTACTCTCCTTCCACATGGATTTAACAAATGGATATTGAAAATCCTGCTATTTTACAGAAGGTAAAAATTTAAAGCTTTCTGTTATAAGTGGGAAGGGAGAGGACAAAACGAAAATTTTTATTAAGATTTTGTTGGAGGAGATGCCTGGAAGATTTTGAGATTTGAAGTTAATTGCAATAAGACTTTAAAATACAGATTGGGGTTTTTTTCCCCTTGCCAATTGATATTACCCCAGGAAGAAAAAGTGTAAAGAACTTTGTGCTCTGTTTGGATTGTTTGATGACTTTGGGATTTTGGGGAGTTGTTTCAAGTTTTGAATTATCTTGGTTGTTTTAAGAAGAAGAAGAAGAGAAAAAAGAAGAAGAACAAGTTTATAATGGCTTTATCTGTTGATGAACTGAGAGAGGAATATGGTAAAATAAAAAAAGAAAGTAAAGACGGTGTGAGAGAAATTTTTCGGTTTTTAGAAATGGTGCTTGCCACTTATCAACAAACACAACAATTAATGGAGGAGGAGGAGGAGGAGGAGGAGGAGGAGGAGGAGGAGGAGGAGGAGGAGGAAGAAGAAGAAGAAGAAGAAGAAGAAGAAGAAGAAGAAGAAGAAGAAGAAGAAGAAGAAGAAGAAGAAGAAGAAGAAGAAGAAGAAGAAGAAGAAGAAGAAAAAGAAGAAGCCATCTTTAACGAGTCTACAAAGTTGATTAAGAAAGGAAGGAAAAAGAGAGGAAGGAAAAAGGACATAAGACTTAAAAAAACATCCAAGAAAGAGAAAAATAAGATGCAAAATCAATACAATGTTAGAAAGCAAAAGAAAAGAGAAATACAACAGAGAGGGGAAGCTAAGGGGGGTAAAAAGACCAGATGGGATAAGATAGGAAGGAAGAAGGGGGAAAAAAGCCACAAAGGTATGAAACAAGATGTGAAAAAGAAATCTTTTTTTAGGGATAATGGGTAATACATAACTTTGTTTCAAAATGTTTCTGCAAGGTACATAAGATAGTATTGTAGTATTTGTATTAGAAATAGAAAATTAGAATTTTATAAGATTTAAGTAAAAATTAAAACATTAAAGGTTTAATAATGATAGATTTTAAGATTTAATAAAATATTAAAAGAAATGTTTAAAATATTTAGTTTAAGTATAGAGTTTAATTGACTATTGTGTGGATGTTTGTATGAACTTATCATTATGGTATTTGTTTTTGCAATAGATAATTGGAATGTTATGAGATTTAATGTTTAATTATATATTTAATTACTTTATGGATTTATTATTTTAGTAAGTAGAATGTACTAAGCAGAATTAGATAGGGAACTAGGTGTTACCTTAAATGTTAATTTAGGGGAGCGATGGAAAGGCATCATACTTTGATTAGTGATTTCAGGAGAATTTTTTTTTTTCTAATATGAATGAGATAAATGGATAATTGGAAAAGAATGGACAAAAGATACAAATATAATTATTTAAATTAAGATGAAATAAATAAAATAGAATTAAGAAGAGTGGAAAGCAGGGAGAAGTTATAATGAAGATATAGAAGGGTAAATAAGATAGGTAATGGCAGATAAGTTGAACATGAATTTAATTGAAGTCCATACAAAGAGAGGTAATCCGGGGCCAAGCTACTTTTTAAAAAAGAAGTTTTATGTTTTTTGTGTTTTGTGTGTGTATGTTTGATTGAGATTTAATAAAACCTTGGGAGAAAGCGAGAAGAATAATTGTAAACAAGGCAGAGGGAAATATGAATATGATGAGTATAAAATGGATAAATATAGAAGAAATGTAATTGAATAAGAGCAAAGAGAAATAATGAGAAATCTGCTAAAAAATATTTAAGTGGAAATGGGATATATTAGAAGTATATTGTATAAAACAATGTTTTATCTGCCTTGTAAAAATTTATAATGGAAAGAGGTTTAATGTCTTTAATGTCTAATGATGCTTTGTTTGTCTTTAAAATTAATAAAATTTGTTTCAAAAAAAAAAAAGATTCTAACTAATATTAATGATAGAATTGAATTGGAATGGAATGAGTGTTTTATTTACTATTGTTATATATATATTAAAGAACATAGTGTGTATTTTAAGAATGTACCAAGCAGAATTCGATTGGAAGTTATGTACTATATTGAATGTTATAATTTTAAAGGCATAAATTGAAGTTTAAATAAGAGTTGAATGGATAAAATTAAAACATATAAAGGTGTCATATGATAATATGAAATTGAAACAGGACAGACAAAAGTATAAATATAATGATTGGAAAGACATTGAAACTTTAAAAAAAGATATATAATTGAATTTAGATATGAGAATTAAAAATAAAGTTGAGAAAACCAAGGGAGGGGAAAAATTATGGAGAAAATGTTAAAATAGTAATAAGATATGGAATAGAATACAAAGATGAATATGAAATTGAGTTTGTGTCTGTATGAAGAAGTGATAACCCGGGATCATGCTATTCTCAAAAAAAGATGTTTTATTTGTATTATGTTTTTGTGAAAACTCACATAAAATTTATTTATTTTTTAAAAAAGCACAAGAGCCACAAGACTTCATTGCAATTCCAAGCAAGACAGCTAATCTAAATTAAAAAAAGTAATTAAACAAATACATAAGATTGTGATTAGCTGTAGGCAAGTCTTTCAAGTGACTGCCTTTTCTACATCTAGAAAATACTTTTATGCTGGTCACAGCATAACAAAAGGCAAGGCCAGGATCAAACTTTAAGCACTGGCAACTTCCTGTTAAGAGCAGAATTTCAAATTAACCTGCACTGTACTCCTGAGCTGAGGATTAACCTCAGGGTGAATAGTATCGGTATATCTCCCTTACTACTTGGAAGACTAGTAGAAATTAGCAAACTGAAACTTCCATCAAACACCTTATATCCCATTCAAAACACAGATTAGATAATCATTCTACTTATGAACCCAGATTTTACATGACAGATCCTGAACTTCTGCCATTCTGTCACTACAAACCTACTGGCATTTATGCTACTCATATCAACACCAGAAAGAAATTTGAGATATCCTTTCATTAAAAAGGAAGAGAGCAAAGCATGGAGGGGAAGAGAGGCGAAAGGGAAATTTGGGAATATTTGTTGTTTTGCATATTCAATTTATTTTCACAGCATCTGGAACAATTACGCCTGAAGAAACCCACATCCTAAGCCACAAACTGAACCACCTGGACTTGCCTTTCATACAGGAAGACTTTCAATTTAATAACTTCCTTTAATATCTTCATCATTTGTTTAGTTGTCTTTAACTAACAAAATTGCAATGTCCTTCCAGAATTAGACTGTCATGAGCAGACAAATGCAAAAACTACATGGAACTTTTGCAAGATGGGTTCTAGCTTATTAAAGGAAGTGCTGAGCTATTTAAACTAGCTTTTTCACATATTCTTTTCTTGACATGTTTCATAGGATTCAACAACTATTTCCATTGAGCATTTTTGTTTTTAAGATGAAACTTCTGAGTGGAAAATCTGATTCGGGATGCAATAGAGAGAAAATAATGGATAATCTTATATAGGGATATTTCTAATATTAAGCAATAGGGAACACAATTTTTTAATTATTATTATCAGAACATCAATTCACTGAGTAAATGGGATGATACATTTATCTTTCCAAAGTTGCAGTGCATTTAGCTATAATAAGAGCATGGAGATGGATACAAAGTAATTTTTTATCAGTATTATTAAAATAATCCAAGAACGCAACTGCCATAATTCAATCAGAAACATTGAAAGCATCAACACTTCCTAGGCTTGGCTAGGTCTTCTTTTATAGACAGAACTTGAGCTCCCATTTTTCAAATACCATTTCCCAAGTTGGGTCTTTTTTAAAAAAAAAAAAAAATGTCTCAAATATGAAGCATCTGCTGTCATCGGGCAGGGGTGGGAGTTGGGGTGATTTTTTTTTCCAGATGTTGTTCTATTGTACTTTATTAATTTATTTGATTCCTTTTGTTAGTTTTTGTTTTTTTATTTTATTTTAAATATTATTTTACATTCTATAAGCCACCTCGAGTCACCCTGGGCAAATAGGCGGCAATATAAATTAACTAATTAATTAATTAAATAATTAAATAATATGAAAGATTTGGAAATCACATTTCTAACATTCTAGCATCCTATTATTTTAATTTACAAATAAGCAGATGACCACTCTTTTAGTAATGTCTAGACTACTAATATGCTTAATGTCATCAACTGTATGCAAAAATCAGTTTGATGTGTAAGAGATGGAAGTCATAGTATTATAGTAATTGGTATTTTCAACTTCTGTTAAAAGTATTAACAAAATAAACACACTTAGGCAACGTTTGATAAATGCCATAATACATATAAAGTGTAGTTCTACAAATCCTGATTTAATAATAGAAGAGCAATTCAAGTCATAAATAACCAAAACTGTTTTACTTTGTATGAGTTTACACCTATTAACTGATTAAATATTCTTTTATGCAAAATAATTTCATCCATTTTTTTTAAAAAAAACCTGCATGTTAGCATCAACACTAATTTAAAACTTCTTGCCAAATATTATTTTCTATATGGGTCCTCATGACGACCTGCAGGTTGTAACAGTCAAATTCAGACAAATCCTTGCCTTAGTAATCAATAGGTCTTAATCATTAAACTTCTTCCTCTTGCTGATCAGCAAACTGCCACAACTGATTAATATAAATGCTATAATATAATGACATGATGAAGAGGGCTATCTCACAACTACTGCAAGAAACAATGGGTGGCAGCTCATAAGAGGAAGATTCAACCTGGAAGTAAGGAGGAAATTGCTAACAGTGGGAATGATTAATTAGTGGAAGTGTTTGTTCCTGGAGTTGTAGGTGCTCCATCTTTGGAAATTTTGAAGAAAAGATTTGACAACCATTTGTCTTGAATAGTATAAGAATTCCTGCCTTGGGCAGAGGGTTGGACTAAAAGGCCTGCAAGGTCCCTTACAACCTTAAGAGTCTATGACTCTAAATTGCTAATACCTACGCGAAACTCTTCCATTAAGGACTCACTCAAGTCAGTTTCAACAATCTGAACGGCCTTCCAGCAAACACATTGTAGTGAGCTTCATATATCCTCACAGAGGAAGAATATAAACACTTAGAATATTTCCAGACTAGCAGAGTTAAAGCACAGACTGAAGATGTACTTCATGGCAGTGTGGAGATGCAGATTCTATCCCACTTTCCATTAGTCTCTTCAATCTCCTCCTTCCACCCTGATCCCTCTGATGCCGCTATTGGCTGCGAGGTCTTAGCTAAGTAGGTATTTACGCCTGAATGTAGAGAGGGAGGGAATAACATAGTGCTTGAAGCAATATTGTTTAGTGAATGTATGGGAAATAATTGAAAAAAAACCAATAATTTTTAATTTTTGGCTACAATGGAAGAAAACAATTTAATTTTGTGAAAAACAATCAGTGAAAAAATATGAAAAATAAGAAGAGTAATTTGCCCTGTATTTTAAATACAAGTTGGCATTTTTCCAAACAACTTTCTCAATTCTATACAGATTTGCAATTCTAATTAAGCAATTGTATGGAAACATCATTTGATTTTACTTGTATCTGTGTTGGTTTTATTATCAGTGAAGTTGCTTTTTACAGAATTTGTCTCCTGTCTCTGTGCCATTCTTGCAATTAGGTCCAGTGATACAGGATTAGAGGTTAGATTTCAGTTGGGGAAAAATTATAATGGCTACAGATCTTTAAAAAAAATGGAGGCCTGAAGCCCAGAGAGATGTTCAACCTAGGAGATGCCAAGCCAATGCTAGTAATTTATGTGAAAATAAGAGGCAAAGAGGATAAATCTTCTATGAAAGGAAGGAAATAAAACTATGTGTTTCAGTGAAAAACAAATCAAAAATTGAGATTCCCTTAAATTCTTCTACTTGTTTCTTGTCCTGGCTTTATACATAAAACTTAATTTCCTGACACTGAAATCCAATTCTTCTCAATAATCTCAACTTCTGATTAAATACATTATGAGAAAATAACTTTATACGTGATCAGCAGAAGCTATATGATGGGAGAATATACAAAGCAGAGTTTAATGCAGATAATCTGGAGGGTTATCTTTCTTGAAAACCATGATAAGATATAGTGACATACTGTTAGGAATGTTTAGGGAAGTAAAAACCTACATTTACTGTACAGTGTATCTGTGTGCTGTGTGTGTATTATTCAAACACTTCTCTCACTATGTCTCCCTGCATGCGCTCATTCTCCTAACGGGGAATTACCTCAACACTGGTTTGGGCCCAGGCCATACCAGGCTCAGATAACTGAGAGTTGGTGTAAATACACAGTACTGTATACAGACAGCTGTTTACTGTTTAATTGTGGGTTACTATCCTGGTCAAGATGGCACAAGTCACTTCAACAAGTCTATCACTAATAACCTGGTTGGATGGAACAAACTATGTTTCCTAGTCTATGAAGTGCAGTCTACTTCTGTGTAGAGAAGGTTTATGGAATGTAGTTCAAGACCCACCAGATGTAAATGCTTGGGATCCAAATAATGAGGATGATGCCAAGAAGCTTGCTGACTTTAAACAGAACAAGGAACGAGCTTTTTGTATAATTGGACTAACATTGAGTGACCAGCAGCTAGTCCATATTCGTGGAGAAGAGTCTGCTGCTAAGTGTTGGGAGAATTTGAAGAGGATTTATGTTCGTGACAGTGTAGGTGCACACATACATCTTACACGTAAACTGTTTAGAGCACGTCTTCTGAAAGGTGGAGATATGTTAGCTCATTTAAACTTCATGACACTGTATCCTGCTAAGGATCAGGCTGTTTGGCAGAAAGCAATGGATAAGGAACTGGAATCATTAAAAAATTGGAAGTATACGAAAATGTTAAGTTACCACCAGGTAAACATGCCATACGATGTAAATGTGTTTATAAACTGAAGACAGGTGTGGATGGGACTGTTATCCATAAAGCCAGGTTAGCAGCACAAGGATTCAATCAGACAGCAAATGACTATGATGAGATGTTTGCACCTAGTCTGAAGGCTACTACATTAAGGGCAGCATTAGTGTGGGCAGCTAAAGAGAAATACATTGTAAATCATTTGGATGTAGAGACGGCATATCTGCATGCACCGTTGCAACACGCTATATATTTAAAGAAACCTTTAGGTCTCAAAAATGATAATACTGATAATAATGATTGCTGGAAATTGAAAAAGAGTCTTTATGGTTTAAAGCAATCAGGATATGAGTGGAACCAATGTATAGTTAAAGAATTAACTAAGATAGGTTTTGTAGCTGGCATGGCTGATCCATGTTTGTTTAAAAGAGAAAGTAATGGTGTAATTTCATTATTGCTATTATTTACTGGTGACATAGCATTAATCACCAAAACTGAACAAGAAGCTACTGAGATAATTTCACTATTAGAACAAAAATTTAAGATAAAACAGTTAGGAGAAATCAAACAATATCTTGGTTTAAAGATAGATAGAACTAGGGGAGGATACAATATCTCACAGGCAAATAAAATTAACCAATTACTAAAAAGTTTTAAAATGGAACTTTGTAAGCCGGATAAAACACTGATGAGCCAGGACTTTAGCCATAGTGATATTCAAAGTCCTGTTTTTGATAAGAACATTTATCAGTCTTTGATTGGTAGTTTATCTTATCTCAGTAATTGGTCAAGGCCAGATATAACATACAGTGTTAACCAATCAGCGAGGTTTAATGCTGAGCCGACTGAAAGGCACTGGCAAGCTACCAAGCGTGTGTTAAGATATCTGAAACAAACAATGCATTATTCATTGTATTTGGAGCCAAAAGATGAACTGAATTTAACTGCATATGCTGATGCAAGTTTTGCTACAGACATAAATACATGAAAATCTACATCGGGAACTGTAGCATTATTGGGAAAGGCATTGATTGGATGGAGATCTATTAGACGGAAACATCTAAGTTTGTCAACAATGGAGGCTGAATTCTCATGTTTGTCTTTACTATGTACAGATCTAGTTTTGTATAAGCAATTATTAATTGATATGGGAATTAATGTAACAGATCCTATTGTTGTTTATGAAGATAACCAATCAGCAATACAGATGGCTTCAAATATTGCTGTTAAAAGAAGAACGAAACACACAGATTTAAGATATTTAAATGTGAGACAATGTGTGCAAAGTAAGATGATTAAGCTAGAATACTGTATGTCAGAAAACAATATAGCAGATCATTTTACAAAGGCCCAAGGCTCTATAAAGCATAAGGCTTACTGTGAAGATTATGGACTTAGAATGTAAGGTTGTAAATATTGTCTTTCCCAAAAGGGGAGAATGTTAGGAATGTAAGTCACCTAATAGCTATTTGGGTTGGACAATATATAAACCAGGATAGACATTTTAATACTGTCTCTTTAAGAGATTCCTAAAAGTGTAATTGGGTGTGGTTTCTCAAACGGCCATAAAATGGAGCCAGAAACCTGGGTTGTTTAGTCTTAGTCTCAGGAAAGAGTGTGTCTCAGTGAGTCTGTTTTCCTTCTGTTGGAAAGTATTGCCGTTCCTCCATTTTTCCTAATTGACTGATATTCATGGATTTGATGTAAGCCTGATACTGAACTGTTTTTGACACTGGATTTTGTTATTGGATTGTACACTGACTGATTTAACCTGTGAATGACTTTGGACTGTGTTTGAACTTTGCTTAAAAGTTTAGGGAAGTAAAAACCTACATTTACTGTACAGTGTATCTGTGTGCTGTGTGTGTATTATTCAACACTTCTCTCACTACATCTCCCTGTATGCGCTCATTCTCCTAACGGGGAATTACCTCAACACTTACTGCAAAGGATTCAATCCTGACTGATACTTCAAGCAGTACTTTGGCATAAATGAAACATTATGAACATATTCTTTTTCTCAAATAATAACAGATAATCAGAGTTGGAAGGGACCTTGCAGGTCATCTAGTCCAATCCCCTGCCCAAGCAGGAGACTCTACACCATTTTTGACAGCTTGGAGTCCAATCTCTTCTTGAAGGTCTCAAATGATGGAGCTCCCACAACTTCCCAGGGCAAGCTGTTCCATTGGTTGATTGTTCTCACTGTCAGAAAGTATCTTCTTATTTCCAGGTTAAATCTCTCCTTGTTCATTTTCCATCCATTATTCCTTGCCTGGCCTTTGAGTGCTTTAGAAAATAGCTTGACCCCTTCCTCTCTATGGCAGCCCCTCAAATATTGGAACACTGCTGTCATGTCTCCCCTGGTCCTAGCCATGCCCAGTTCATGTAACTTTTGTTATCATGTATGGCTGATTATGTTTTATCGAGTCAGAATCAACATTTAGTGACCCCACAGATAAATTTCCTCCAGGAGGATCTTTCAAGCATGCATTCATTGTTGCCATAACTGAATCCACCCACTTTGCCATCCTCTTTATCTTTCTTTTCATCTTCCTTCCTTCTTCAATGTAGAGAATTATAGACCTGATTTATAATGAATACATTAAAATAAACTATTTTTGCTTCCTCCTGCAATTTTTGATTATGTCAATAAGCAGATTTTTCTATGTTCCACATAAGCTCACTTATTAATTTTGACCCAATATCTACAGTACCTCTTCATTCTCACTATAGGGAAAATGGAAGAAAGAAGTGTCACTTTGAACTCCTGAACAAAAAGCATGATATAAATCTAACAAATCTTAAAGCTGTTTAAATTCCCCCCAAAATGAAAGAGAAGTATGTGTTTTATTCTTTTCCAATGAAACCATTGGAAACTTAGAATTCTTAAAATTTTGACTACTTACTGAACAACTTTTCATAATACTTCTATATGTGCAGAAGAACAGAGAACCTGTTAGAAAACCAGTTAAGATACCTCATAATGTGCATATATTAAATCTAGAAAGCAAGTTATTTCAAAAGTAATATGAAAAAATGTGTAAAATCAGAATACCGCATTGGAAATTTTTGCTCCTTAACCCCCGTTCCCCCAAATGAGACAAATATGAATTTAAACACTTGAATATAGAAATAAACCTTGAAATATACATGTGCTCCATTTTTTTTACCCACATCACAGCAGTTTATTCTCCTATTTTTAAACTTGTTTAAATATAAAATAAATTGCTCAGGAGCTTACATTGTTCATCCAATTCTAAAAGGTTCCCAGAATTATATAGTAGTTGCTCCTTTGACTTCTGGAATGTAACATTCTGGATAAATGGATTACATTTTCTCTAGTGCTTTCTGTTTTCTGTGTTTGATTAGATTTGACATTTGCCAATATATGATAGGCAGATACCCCCTTGAAGTTCTAAAAAGCAAAAGATGTTCAAACCACATGAGAAAATACCATTTAATTTTAGAAAATATAGGTATATCAGTACTATTTATTCTTTGGATAACAAGCAAAACTGTCCAATCTCACATTTTTCTACTTCTTTTACGTAAGGATTTCCCAAACTTGTTATGACCATTTTTATCATTATTGATTTTGACTGCCTTCAGCCACAGGAACTTTAGGTCCGCAGTTTTGTTTTTAAATTCAGGCCAGCTGTTCCAGAGTTGTTTCCAAGGCCGCAGTGTATAGTCCAGAACGTGTAATAGTAGAATTACCATGGATTACTATATTATCAGGGATAATTTTAAGAAAAATATTTATATGTTGCAATAAAGGGATTTGGATAGAAAAAGAGTGGTTTAACAATACCTGCATCAAAGAAAACGCTAACAGAATGTAGAACTGCACAATTATGTGCAGCAAAGTTTAAACAAACAAAAATCTGTTTGAATGCACATACAAAGAATGGAAAATCAAACCTCTGATCCCTAATGTTTAAAAAATTATAGACTAGCATTCTAATTTTCAAAATCTTATTTACTTAATCTTTCTGTAATTTAATCTTGTGTACTACTAAAACAAAGAATATAAGACAAAAATAGCATCTTTTCCCTCATACTTTCTACTATATATAAACCTAAACTATTATGCATCATATTTTGCATAATCTGTACTCTAAATTTCAAGGTAGTAATAATTTTATATAATCATAATACAAGTTTTATTTCATCAGTATTTTTCAGCTAAGAGGACAACCTTTTTATAATAAATGTCTCAGATTATGTGTAAAATTCCTAAACAATTAATTCCCATCTGTCTAAAAGCCCTAATCTTAGCATCTTCACTCAATGTACACCTGAATTATTATGCAAATTAAGTAAAAATACTTTTTTCAATTACATGTTTTAATATTTAAAAGGACCAAGGTTGAACATATCATGCCAAATCACCAATTCCTCTGAAAGCTCACTTTAAATTTAAAAATCTGGAGAAACCCAATTCAGATGAATTGGTAATCTGACATAATGTATTCTAACAAGGACTGCTTTAAATATTTTTCCATAATTAGTCCATTCTTTAATTTCTTAAATTGAAGATAAATATTCCCAATCTTGCCTTTGTAGTTATAACTAATACTGAACATTATTGATTCATACCTGCAAGTAACGAAAACGATGGAACTCTGAGTTTGTTTGAAAGAAAACATAGCAACAGAATACACTGATATTTTAGATTGCTTTTCTCCTATGGTAATTCTTTCAAATTGCTGGATTTTTCTTATAGCTATAACCAGAAGTTATAAAATGAATGCAAATGTGAATAGTGACAAAGGTCTGTCTTGCCTTGTGCCTCTAAAAAAAAATTAGCATAAAAGCTATTTCTGAAATTACTGAGACTTTTGTAATAGGGATTGAACATATTCCATTGTATTCCCCACACGTTCTCATTTCATACAATAAAACTGAATTACTCATCATTTACTCTTAAAATCTGATATATTACTTCTTTTAGAATGCAATTTGAATATTTGAGTATTTCTTTAGAAAAACATTTAATTCATTTTATTCTAAAGCTAAAAAAGGAGAAAGAGAGATATCTTTAAATATATACCAAAGCAATTAAATTCAAGCGTTTGGTTAAGTCTTAGAAGGGAAAGGGTTCTTTTTTTTTTTCCATTTGAGGATTCTTAAAACGGAAGTCTGGTGTTGCTCTTTCTCAGGAAAAAAGTAGGGTGAGAGCCCCTTTCAAACCCTCAAGCAGTAGACCACACAAGGGCATTTCAACTGGTCAAAGCTCAGAAATTCCAAAAGGAAGTCCTATGGACCAAAGAAAACAGCACCTTTTCCAGGAGAAACTATTTGTGGGACAAGTCTAAGATTTTTACAGCTCAGACCCTTTTAGGAGTGAACCATCTAAACTGGTTATCCAAGTACATATTTCTTTCTGACAAACATTGTCCTTTTCTGTAGTGATAATGGATCTGTTGATCTCTCAATGTCAACTACTATGCAATAAAATAAGGACATAGACAATATAATCCCTTTAATAAACTAGCAATTGTGGTTATCTGACCACCAAATCACCACCCAAACATCCCAGCCAAGTGAAACAAGCCAAATATGTCTACCTTTTCAATATATAAAAAAACACATAAATCATGGGATTATAAGCAAACAACTTTTACTTTCATACAAGAATAATTCACAGAGTTAACTTGGACTAAATAACCAGATCTTCCTAAAACCAACTAACCAAAAGTTTTAGGATAAGAGAAGGAATGTGGGATGCAAAGAATTAACCACTACCTGAAAGGAATATATTATAATGGGCACATTGTAATAGGGGAAACAAATAAAGAAGCAATAATTTTATCAAACAATACAAGATGATGTGACACTGAAATTGAAAAAGACTTTACCATGAGCTATTTTCAGATATTTTCTTTATACACAGATATTATGCTTCTTTTCTTAATATGTGTACTGTACATAGATATACACATTACACATTTCTTCATCATTTCTTCATCTGCTACCTCAATATACATTATACATATCTGCTGGGACATTAACAAGGAATTATTAACATACTTTTTCATATTTTCAACCACATTAGTTAAAAGGATGATGAATTCAGAGATGATACAAAAGTGGAATGAATCTTTCCATTAAAGCTTTACACAGAGGGACTATCTGAGCACCGACAAAAATGACATACACTTTGTCACTTAGACAACAAAATCAAATATCATTAGTCTACACCCCTTCCTCCAACCCCAGAGACCCATGGCTGTACTGGAAGAATTGTGCTAGGAATATGTACTTGCTTAATGCATTTGTTGAGGTGCACTTAACATTCTGGGGGACGATGAAAAGAAGTCATTTTGCAGGAAGAGCCAAACAATTCATATAGATTAAGGCAAGCCAAAAGTTGACTACATGCAACATGTTTAAATTGCCTTTGAAATGATAACACCTTTGGGTGAAAAACAAAAACGTAACAATGGTCCTGGCCTTTGGGTAGATAATTAAAATTGTATGGTAGAAATAAAATTGGTAAATATTTCTGTATTTTGGCTTCGCCTTACCTCTCCATCTCCACATCCTGCACCATTCAAATTTGGAAAGTAGGAGGAGAGAGAGAGAGAGAGACTAATACTCCATCATATTCACAGAAGTTATATTGATCAACAGGAAGAACTATGTGACTAGTTTTGTTCTATTGAGGACTCATCAGATTTAGAGGATTCAAATCTTCTACAGGGAACTTAATTCATGGACCTTTCATTGTAGATGATTACATAAAGTATATTAGTTTTGGAATCTATCCAGGTTCTAGTGCTCAGTGATACTGCTAGAAGAGAAATATGCAATCTATCAAAATAGTATATACATTCAATTTTTTCTTAGATCTTAGAGCAGAAAGCTACAGAGGTTGCATTATGCCATACTCCCATGTACTGTACAGGGTTTTACATGACTTCGTTATAAAATATCGTAGTAACTGCTCATAGAATAATCTCTTGCATTCATCTGTAGAAGACTATTGTATAAAATGTTCAGTACAGCTCAGTAAAGCTGTCCACAAAGAGTTCCGATATTTAATTTGCACATTTTTCTAACATAAAATCTGAACTAAAAATTAGACAAATGTGAATCAATAAAACATTCTAATACCCATTTATAAATAAGAGAATAAGAAAACTTAAGCATAGCTCTGCAGCTGAACATTAGACCATGCCACTATGCCATACCAAAAATTATATGAGGAAAAATTAACAGATTTGGGGAAAAACTCCAAAACTTTAGAGCGGTTGCCTTTGAGTTAGTGTAGATTCTTGGCAACTGCTTACATTAGTATCCACAGTTATATTTATGTAAGGCAGCAAATATAGAATTCTCATTTTCTCCCTATAGCACAACTCTGTAAAGTCCTTTGGGCTAAAAGAAAAAGCCAGATCACCCAATGAGCTGGGTCCATCCTAGTCCAGTCCCTGAGTGAAGAGCCAGGCCTACACAGCCTTCTGAAAGTTAAAAGTGTGAAGGCTTCCAAGGGATTAAAATCTAAATTCTCTGTTCCAAAAATATCTCTGGACGTGCATCATTTCACAATATAAGTAATAGCTAAACACTTGTACAATTTTTCTTTTGTATTCAGAATATATTATTATACATTATGGTTTTGCCAATAGAAGACTATTGTTAAAAATGATATTACACTTATGGTATTATCAAATATTCAGACTATCAGAGGCAGAAGATGCTAAAAAAGGCATTTGAAAAAACAAAAACCAATAATCTAATTCTGAAAATGAATTTGAAGCAGGCATTCACTTTTTTTGTCTCAACATGATAAAATTAAATACTTTATTGTTTCATATACAAAGAAATAATCACCATCTAAATCAGATTGCAATTCTGAAGTGGTATATTCAGCTGCCTGACTTATTCAAAAATGTTAAAGAATTCTGTTTTAATGATAAAGAAGGAACAGAAAATTAGCATACTACAAAGCACCACCTATTAGCACTTTAATCCTATGCAGGAGCATCTTTGATCCCCCAATGGTTCTACTGAGATTGTACAGAATATCTGGCGATGGGTTACTTTTATTGATGTTTCTGACTGGCCATGCTTACTGTGGCAGCCATTTTATGAGCATATCTTCCATAAGTTTTCAAAATTTCAGATATGAACTTAGCCCAAAAAAGTTGCCAAAACTTCATTAAGTCCCTTTTTATTATCATTTATACGCTTTAACCTGGTATATAGCAAATTTCAATTTTGGCAAAGTATGTATATATGTATGTATTCTATTCATGCTTTCAGGTCTTTTTTCAATCCCTATGGCTTCTCTGATAATTCTGTAGCTGGGGTTTTCTTTTGTGGCTAGGGTTTGGGTGCCATTGAAATCGATGCTATGACCTGTTGCTTTCATGTGTTGGACTAGTGAGGAAGTGTGTTCCAGCTTTTTTACTGCATTTTTGTGTTCATCCAGGCGGGTACTTATTCTTCCATTGGTCTGTCCAATGTATGTGGCAGGGCATGATGCACAGGGGACTTCATATATGCCTTGGTTTTCCAGGTCAATTTTATCTTTGGGATTTCTAAGAATGGCTGCTATTTTTCTGTCTTGATGTGATGCCTGTGCAGTATTTTACTGATTTTGTCTGTAGTACCTCTTATGTAGGGCAGGACAGCTGTTCCATAGGTCTGTTCATCTTCTAGGTCTCCATTATGTCTCAGTGTGTTTTTGTGGATCAAGCCGGTGATTTTGCTTTTGTGGAAGCCGTTGGCTGTCAGTACTTTATTCAGGGTGCATAGTTCAGTCTTTATGTGTGTCTTGTCTGCCAGGCATTTGGTTCTGGCGATTAGTGTTTTGGCCACGGAGTTTATCTGTGCTGGGTGGTGGTGGGATTGGGCCTTGAGGTAGCGGTTGGTATGTGTTTTCTTCTGGTATATGGTGTGTCCTAGTGTGCCATCTGTTTTTTTGTAGATTAGTACATCTAGGAATGGTAGTTGTTTGTTTGTTTCCATTCCCATGGTGAACTTGATTTTGGGGTGTGTGCTGTTTAGGTGTGTTAGGAAATTGTTTAGGTTTTCTTTTCCATGGGGCCAAATCACAAATGTGTCATCGATGCATCTTAACCATAGTTTGGGTTTGTGGGTGGCATTAGCTAGGGCTCTGGATTCGAATTCTTCCATGAACAGGTTTGCAATGACGGGTGACAGTGGTGATCCCATAGGAGCTGGAACACACTTCCTCACTAGTCCAACACATGAAAGCAACAGGTCATATCATCAACTTCAATGGCACCAAAACCCTAGCCACTATAGAAAACCCCAGCTACAGAATTTTCAGAGAAGCCATAGAGATTGAAAAAAGACCTGAAAGCATGAATAGAAGAGATGACTCCACCAGACTGTCAATTATCTGGAAGCCTGCACTCTCAAACAAAAAAATCTCCACACCACAAGCCAGGCAAACACCTGGGCATAAACAGACCCCCCCTGATACCTCCAGCTCAAACACACCCCAACCAGGCACCCAGATGAAACCTAGCTTCCTAATAAATGATAGCTGTCCATTTACTCGGAGCCAAGCTGCACTAAACGCCTCCAATACAGGAAACAAAATGTTGCCAGCCAATCAAGACAAAAAAAAAAGCCACAAAACAGACAGAAGATATTAGAAACACCAATCAAGCAGAACACAGCAAACTCCAAGACCAATAAACACACACCAAGACTCCCAACCAATCAGGATGAAGAAAAAAACATTCTGCACATCAGTAGGCTAGCCCCAAATTTAAAATAGAAACGGCTGTGAAAGTCTGACTCACAGACGAACACAATACAGAAGCCTGATGATGGCAGATGAGATTCTGCCGAAACGTTGCTACAACTTTAAAAGCACAACTATAATGACGTGGGAAAATACCCGAACAAAGCTGAATACCATATATATATATATATATATATATATATATATATATATATATATATATATATATGTATATGTATGTATGTATGTATGTATGTATGTATGTATGTATGTATGTGTATGTATATGTATATGTATATGTATATGTATATGTATATGTATATGTATATGATGTATATGTATATATATGTATATATGTGTATATATATATATATATATATATATATATATATATATATATATATATATATATATATATATAATTAAGGCGTACATATTTTTCAGTTACAGGTTTTATTAAAATGCCCTATTAGAGTTTAATGGTTCAGCATGAGAGAAAGCAACAGCTTGCACAGCTTTTAAAACAAATCTTTCCTAATGCAGAAGCCAGCAGTTTTTATAGCAGGTTTGGAAGAGGAAAACCTAATTAGAAAACTGTAAGATTTTCATATATTAATATTACTGTGATTATACCTAATGATAATTTCCATTAGCAAAATTAGGAAAAAAAATCCAATGTGTGAAAATAATGAAATTTTGCATTCTTAAAAGAGTTTCACTGGGTATGCTGCTCTATTAGTAAATATGGTTACCATTCTGTCTTTATATGGACTCCTACCATTCTAAAAATACTGTCCCACAGCTGTTTAAAATTTATTTTTTTAGACCATAGCACCACTGTTTGGTTGTTTCCAATTTCTAAAACCACAAATAGTAAAAGTGTACTCAGTCTACTGCAAACATAAATAGCAAATGCACGCTTCAGCACTTTTAAAAGGATATGGAAATTGGCAACAAAAATGCAATTCATGTTGAAAATTTAGGATGGCCTTGCCATATTTCTTGAGAAATACAATCAAGTTAAAATTAGGAAGATCTCTACTAGCTGGGTGGCAGTTTTGCATTTATGTTTTAAAAAAACAACCCTGAAGGACATTCATTATGCAATTTCTGGCTCTTGATAGAATACAGGAATGATACCTTTGCTAAAACCACATTCTCTCAACTTATATTTAACATTACACAAACATCTTTTACCTTAGAAATCCCCTAACATTAATATATTCAATCAGAACCATCCTACATTCTTCAATGACAAAGCACATGCCTTGTGTTGAGAATGACGCCAAAATTGATCTTCATCAATTAGGTCTGGCAAGAGTTCTTTTTTGAAAGTCTAGGGAGCCATTGCCATGCAGAATGGAGAAGAATGGGATGGCTGGATTAATCCTGAAAAACCACTCAACCCCATTTTAGTGGTATCTGACTCATTGCTAGTTGTATAAAGGCTTAAAACTATTTTTCAAAAACTAGATGTTATAAAATGGGCGTTGGTAGAAGTTACCATGAACGCCCTTTCTATCTATGCTGCGAGAGAGCCCAGGATGGGTTGAATCCTTCCTATGACATCATTTAGCTGAGTCTGTACTAAGATATAAAAGCCAGCCCCCAGGAGAGACCCCAGCTTTGGTGAAGATACTTGACAGACTGAAAAGTGTCTCTGAAAGCACAAAATGAATACAGAAATATGTCTTACCCTCTCCGGACGAATCAAGGGAGGGGCTGGGCTCTCTCGCAGCATAGATAGAAAGGGCATTCATGGTAACTTCTACCAACGGCCATTCTCCTCCATGCTGCATCGAGAGCCCAGGATGGGACATACCAAAGCTTGCATGTCCATGGGCGGGTCCTCGTCTGGCTCATCACACCGACTGTTGAACCACTTGTTGAAGCACCCATCTGCCGAACACTGCAGTCGCCGAGGCAAAGGCATCCAGACGGTAGTGTCTGATGAAAGGAGATGGGGACATCCACGTGGCCGCACGACAAATCTCCTCCAAGGATGCTTGCGTCGCCCAGGCAGCAGAAGTGGTAGAGTGCGCTGTCAGACTTCGGGGAGCCGGAAGGGCCGCAGCTTTGTAGGCCTGCTCAATGCAAGACCTGACCCACCTCCTAATAGTAGGAGAAGAGGCCTTGTGCCCCAAGTGAGAAGGGAAAAAGGAAACAAACATGGCTTCCGACTTCCTGAAGGAGGAAGTGCGCTTAATGTATATTCTAATAGCCCTTCTAACATCTAGCGTGTGCCACTGCCGCTCTAAGTCATGGTATGGGAGGGGGCAGAAGTCAGGCAACACAATGTCCTGGGACCTGTGAAACCAGGTGTTAACCTTTGGAATAAATGAGGGGTCCAGACGGAGAACAACCCTATCATCGTGAAAGGAACAAAGGTCCTGTCTGATGGAAAGAGCAGCGAGCTCGGAAACCCGCCTGGCTGAAGTGATGGAAACGAGAAACACTACCTTCAGAGTCAGGAAACGGAGAGACACTGTTCTAAGGGGTTCAAAGGGGGGCTTCGTAAGGGCATTAAGGACCACATGAAGGTCCCAGGAAGGATACCTGTGAACCACCAGTGGGTGCAGGTTGGAAGCCCCTTTCAAAAACCTCCTGACTGAAGGGTGATGGGATAAGGAAAGAAGCGAACCCCATGAAAGAACCAAGGAGAGGGCCGGAACCTGCCTGCCTAAGGTGTTGGGGGCCAAACCGTTCTCCAGACCATGCTGAAGGAATCTAAGAACTTCTGCCAACTGGGCTGAAGCAGGAGAGAGACCCTCCCTAAGACACCATCAGAAAAAGGCCTTCCAGGTGGCCTTATAGATGCGCCTTGTAGAAGGTTTGCGAGACGCCAAGATAGTGAGGATGACCCTTTCTGGAAGATCAGCCTCCTCTAGCCGCTGCCACTGAAATGCCACATGGTCAGCTTGAGCCACTGGGACTCTGGGTGGAGCAGAGCCCCCTGATGAAGCGAGATTAGGGAATCCTCCAAGGAGAAGCCACCGATAGGTTGACGAGGTCCGCAAACCAGGGCCTCCTTAGCCAACAGGCGGCCAGGAGGAGGAGCTTTGCTCGTTCCTCCAACATCTTTCGAATTACTGCTGGAATGATGGGAAGCAGGGGAAAGGCGTAGAGGAGACCTTTGGGCCATCTGCACCGAAGAGCATTGGTCCCCTCCGCTCCCTGGCAAGGAAATCTGGTGAAGAATCTGGTACCTTGGGCGTTTGAGGAGTGGAGAAGAGATCCACCTCCGGTGTTCCGAATCGGAGGGAAAGGTCCCTGAATAGAGACGGAGGAATGGACCATTCTGCCTGGTCGACTAGGCTCCTGCTGAGCCAGTCAGCTTGGGAGTTGTCAACCCCAGAGATGTGGTCCGCTGAGATCGACAACAGGTGTTTCTCTGCCCATAACCCCAACCGTAGAGCCTCTCTCATGAGGGCTTTGGACCTCGTCCCCCCTTGCTGGTTGACATGAGACTTTGCGGTCATGTTGTCCATAAGGACTAGAACATGAGAGCCAGTCACTGAGTGACTGAAATGCTTGAAAGCCAGAAAAATGGCTCTGAGCTCCAGCCAATTTATGGGAAGGGTCTGCTCTGACCTGGACCAAATGCCCTGAGCTATCTGGCCCTGCATATGGGAACCCCAAGCCAGGAGGCTGGCATTGGTGGTTATCACTAGCCTGTCTGAGACCCTGAACAGGAGTCCCTTCCAGATTGAGAGGGAACGCCACCAATTGAGAGATCTCCAGATTTGTGGCGGGAGCGGGACCTTGAGGGATGAGTGGCTGGTTCCTGCTTGTTGGTAGGGAAGCAGGAACCATTGGAGGGGTCGGGAGTGGAGCTGAGCCCACAGGACGATGCCAATACAGGAGACTATCTTCCCCAGAAGTTTGGACAGCAGCGACAGGGGGACAGTTTGAGGTTGCTGGATCTGGCTGATGATCTCTGCAAGGTTCTTTCCACGAGCTGGGGACAGGAAAACCTGGCACGATGTGGTATCGATGACTGCTCCCAAGTGTTGCAATTTGGTTGTGGGAGAGAGCTAGCTCTTTTTGGTGTTGATGGAAAATCCGTGACTCTGGAGATATGACAGGGTAATTTGCAGATCCCGATGGGACACATGGAGGAGGACAGAATCAAAATGTCGTCCAAGTAGCATTGAATCCTCACTGGAACAGAACGCAGAGATGTCATCAATGCTGCCAGAACCTTTGTGAAGACTCTTGGAGCCGATGAGAGGCCGAAGGGAAGTGCTCGATACTGGTAATGGGTATTCTAATAACAGAAATGGAGAAACTGGCAATGATGAGGCCAAATGGGAATGTGGAGGTAAGCCTCCGTGAGATCAATGGAAAAGGGGAGATTGCCCTCCCGAAAGCTCTCTAAAATAGAATGCAGAGTCTGCATTTTAAATCGCCTGTATTTTACAAATTGGTTGAGAAATTTTAGATCAAGGATGGCTCGCCACCCCCTCCCAAGGCTTTGGGAACGATGAAAAGGCAAGAGTAAAGCCCACGTCCCTGTTGAGACGGGGGAACAGGTTGAATAGCTCTGATTTCAAGAAGGTGTTGAATGGCCTGATTCATGAGGGCTTGCCTTGAAATGTCCCGAGAGACAGGACAGATAAAAAAAAATTCTGGGGGTGGCGTTAGGAAGTCCAATTGTAACCCTGACCTAATAGTGCTAAGCACCCAGGCGTCCATCGTTGACTCCTCCCATTTGGAGGCAAAGAAGGTTAGGCGACCTCCAATGGATGGGGAGAATGAGGGATTACTTAGAGCGACGAAAGGAATGACCCCCTCCCCCCTGAAAGGGCCGTTTACCATTAGAAGGTTGTTGCCCGCCAGATGCTTCCGCACATTGGTCTTGGCGTTGGGAGTATGGCCTCTGAGAGCAGGGGAAGTGGGATGAGGTCTCCGCTCGAAAGGCAGGAGGGCGATAAAGAGCTGGGCGATAGTCGGCTTTCTTCCCAGAGGAAGAGACAATTTTATGTTTATCTCTCGTTTCGATGAGATAAGGTTCCAGAGCATCGCCAAAAAGCTTATTACCTGCAAATGGAACTGAAGCCAGCTTCCATTTTCGGTGTGACTCCGCCTGCCAATTTTGGAGCCATAACAGTCTTCTTGCTGCTACTGAAGATGCGGAATTGAGAGTGGCATCCGCAGTGAATTCCGCCGCTGCGATAATCTTATTAAGGTCTTGGTGAGACCGAAGGTCAGAAGCAGGCAATCTATTCTGGAGTTGGCACAGCCCTCGTGGATGCCCTCGTGAAAAAGGATGCTACCGTTGAAGCCCAAACAGCCCGAACAGCCCATGCAGTGGCCTGGTGATTGCGCTTGAGGGTCTGTTTGGAATGTTCATCATCCAGTTTCAGGATATCTTCTGGCTCCATGGGAGTGCCAGAAGATGAGAACGAGGCCAGAACTGGAATGTCAACAGAAGGCACTGCCAGGGCATTGTCCAGGGCTGCGCTGATGTTGTAGAAATGCTTATCCAGAGAAGATGCGCGAGGACCTTCCGAAGGGGAAGCACACTGTTCCTAAACCATGTCCAGGAAAAAAGTGGGAGAAGGCAAAACCTCTGCATGTACTACAAGCTTGGAGAAGTGCGAGTCTCCTTGGCTAGAGGGATTTCCTAGTAGCTCAGGAGCCACTTCCTCCGGTGACAGCTTGGCAGTACCCAAGGCCTTGCTGAGTAATGGCCTGAAGAGAGTAGGTTTAAAGACCAATGAAGAAGATGTCTGCTCTGGGTGAGAATCTTCTTCCTCTGAAAGATTTTGGTCAAAAATCTCGTCCTCTTCATGCTCTGAATGAGACGAGTAACTGTGTTCAGATGGTGAAGCCCTTCCTTCCTCATCAACCTCCTCCCATTCTGGTAGAGAAGAATGGACCCTGAGGTCCTGAGGCCTGTGTAAATCAGGGTGATGAGGCAAGAAACTTATAGGTTGAGAAGGGAGAAGGGCCTGAACGCTTTCCAAAGGTCGAAGAATTTGCTTGAAGGCTTCAGCCAATCCCTGCCTAATGGCCAATGAGACCACATCTTGGATATCCCCTGGTCTATGCTCAAAGGTAGAAGCAGAAGGCCCGCTGCTGTGGGAGTGAAGGTGGCTTCAGGCCTAGATTGAGAAGAGGTTCGAGGCCTGGAGGGAGGGTGAGGAGCATAGGGCCCAGAAGCCTGTTGGAAATAGGGCCCAGATCTGCTGAGATCGTGAGGATCAGATTGTTCTGCAAAAGTCTCAGGAGACCAGGATGGAGGATGGAAATGCTCATAGATAACTTCTCCTCCCCTGGGAGGGCTTGGCTGGGGCCCACGGGTATCACCTAAAACATGCTGTAGTTGCACTCCCTTCTATTGAATAGTTCTGTTGAACTGCCTCTCCAGGGCCACATGTCTGCGCTTCTCTGCCCTCAACTCAGCCTGAGTTGCCTTCTTAGGGGCTAGAGCCTTAGCTCTGATTTTAGCAGCCACCTCCCTCTGGACTGATTGGGTGCGTTGCCTACGTTTTTCTCTCTTATTGGGCTTAAGAGACTGTTCCACTATGGGGGAAAGCTCTGCCTGAGCCTTATCTTGCTCCATTTGTAGAATAAAGGCTCTTGCGTTGGAAAGAAACTGTTTAGAAAATTTTTGTATTAAGTCCTTTAGGGTATAAAATGGCCTCCGGGCTTACAAAATGGCCACTTACTTCGTGGTGGAAGGCTTCAATCCAAGATGGCCACTGACTAGGGGAAACAGGCTCTGAGATCAAAGAATCACTCCTTAGGCTATAAAGAGCCCCGAGCGAAGTCAGCAAAGGAAAAGGCAGCCTCCGGCCACAGGATCAGCTGGCTGATGCTGTTATCGGTTTGCCGATCTTTTTTTACGACCGCTCAAACCGCAGGCGTGGGGGAGGTCTGCAGACGCTGCCCAACTTGCCTGCACAGCGCTCTGGCAACGCTGCTCCCAATGTTGCAGTAGAGAGAGCCCTGCTCTCCTGGAAGAGCAGCTGCCCAGATCCCTGGGAGCTGCTTGAAGCGAGGAAAAAAGTACTGAAGATCGCTGGTGATTGCTATCTCACAGAACGCTTTCAGAGACACAGCTGCTGATTGAAAGGAGCTGAGTCAAAAGCTGGGATCTCTCCTGGGGGCTGGCTTTTATATCTTAGTACAGACTCAGCTAAATGACATCATAGGAAGGATTCAACCCATCCTGGGCTCTCGATGCAGCATGGAGGAGAACTAATTATAGGAAAAGAGCTTTTACCTAATTGAACTAAATGACATTCAGTTCATCTACTGTATTTAGAATGCATTCAGTTTTTAACACAAACAGTATAACACTTTTATAATGTGTTAAAATTCCAACAATCACATCTTCCAAAACAATTTGTGTTCATGCTCTCTCTCTCTCTCTCTCTCTCTCTCTCTCTCTCTCTTTCTCTCTCCCTCCCTCCCTCCCTCCCTCCCTCCCTCTACCCAACTTACTTCACAGTAGAGTTATATACAAAAATATGAAAAGGAATAACTATTACTGTGATTTTTCTCCAATGGAAAATCATACATAACTGATATGCCCTGTAAAATAACTATACCACAACAGTGCCACCCTAGGAAAAATTGTTTCTTTTGTTTCCAGTCCTACTGTCACTCCAAAGGCTAGAATTCCTCCATTTGTCCCTAAATTGACACTCAGAGGAATCACTAGAGTAGAAGCAGAGTGTCAAAAAACTGTCTCCGAAGCATAGATTAGGGGTGGGACTTGAGTTCCAGGAAGTGATAAATGAGAGGACCCTAGTGAGGCCAAGACTGAAATCCAAATATTCTCCAGGCATTACTATTTCCCTCATAGATCATGTCCTCCATAATCATCCCAATCTTGATGTAATAAATCATAAACTGGGCAACTGATATTCCTGAATTATACTGAACAAATATCCAAAGTTGTATCACATCCATAGAAAGCCAGACTGGGGTGGAGATGAGGATGAGGCTCAGTATTACCAACCTCCACCAGTCTTAGTGCTAATGAAATTAGATATATACATTATAGTTTCTTTTTTATGGCAAATATACATTTAATATACATGTTAGTAGTATTTAAAGCAGACATCGCATTGCAAAACTTGAAGTCCAAATATATATGTTATAGTTTCTCAGCACTAAAACATTTACAAATGGCTTATCACATAGCCTACAATGACACCTTCTCATTTGTAATGAAAATGGAAATTCTGTGATTCCAACACAATGTACAAAATGCGTATATAATCCTGCCAGTGTTCCACTCATTCAAGGTCATTGATGACATTGGATCATCTCCATTAATGTTAACTATTATACCATCATTAATGAAAGGTGTGCCAAAGTTCTTTAACAGTAAAACAACATGAACGTTTATTTAATTTGCACATTATCCTTGTGGCTAGAAAATTCTGGGAAAGCCATCAAAAGTGGCCAAAAGCTCAGAATGCTCCAGCATCATTCCACTGTGCAGCTACAAGTAAAACACAGAGCAGGAAGATACTGTGGAAGACCCATGTAGCAAATTTGTGTTAGTATCACACAACTTCCTTTAAAAAAAAAAGACATCTGTAAAAACTGTAACTGTTCATATTAAATAATCTTTCCTGAAAAATATTAGCTTTATGTTATTCGTCATAAAGTAGGCTAGCTAAAATTAAGATTCATGTTCCAATTAAAATAATTAAAGTCACCATACTTTATGCTGACGTGTTTATTTATTTAAATTAACAAGAAATGGGGCTCAACAACCTTGAACCTCTTAGTTTGTGAGCTCATTCCCTAAACATATATTTAGATGGGCTGGCTTCAACATGCTTTGTTACAGAAAACTAGAGCCAAAAAGCTCATTAAAAGATAAATATTGGTTTAAATTTTAAATATGTTTGCAAAGGATATTTTTAAGTAGGAAAAATCATGTAGTAAATATGTGAGCTTTAATATGTGGTTTCTATTTTGTAGCAAACTGACTACAGCATACTATATTATGGGTTCAGGACAGACTATGCAACGTTATGGATCCTCTTAGGTAAAATGAAGTAGTCAAGACAACAGCTCTAAAAAGGGATCCACCATATTTATTAAACCTGGACTAAAACATCTGGTAGTTATACTGCAGCTAATTAGTGCCCATTGAGGTCATCATGTCTTCCTGACACTGAGATATGGAGATGTGAATTCATTTAGATTAAATGCTTATACGCTTTAAAATCTGTTTTCTCATCAATTGTCACATATGACCTTCATGTTTTCATAAGTTAATATAACCAGTATTATGTTTTGTTAACAGTTTGCTTTATCTAACAAATTCTTCATATATTATTTTATTATGCATATCAAGTTAAATTATTTTTTTATTTACATCCTTTTATTAGTTTTATCAATAAACTTAAGGCAACATACATACTCTTTCCTCCTCCTATTTTCCCCACAACAATAACTCTGTGAGGTTAGTTGGGCTGAGAGAGAGTGACTGACCCAAAGTCTTATATAGTTCACTTTTTGCTGGTTTCTAGATTCTCATTATATCTTTATATCACAATATATCTATCTTTTATACTTTTCTATCTTTATTATCTTTTATTTTTCCTAAGCAGCAAAATGGAAAATCATATTGACACAGATGCAATTAAGATTTAAACTGATCCCCCAAAATATGGGTTTATGAAACTCTTCACTAAAAATAAAATATTCTTTATGACATATGTATTTGAATTGATTATGCATTAAATCTAATATCCATTTAAATACACTGAATTAATTTTAGAAGAAAATATATTTATTGTAGTCTTCCTCTTCCTGTCTTCATATTCCTAATGGAAAACCCTAATTAGTGTCAAGCTGTTTTCTGTATCACTTATTCTAAATCAATTTAAAAAACAATTTTTCATCAGTGAAATGCAAAGGATATACCAAAACTTCTGTAGAAGATGACCTGGCTGAACCCGAGGGAGGGGTCAAATGCATCATCAGTCATAAGTCTCTGTGTGTCCACAACCTCGCATGTCCAGCCCACATTGAATGACTTCTTAATTCCCTCTCATTTCTTTGACCTCTATTAGCTCAGATTCTTAAGCTTACAATAAATCTTTATACTCATTTGAACTGCCTGAATCTCCTGATTTCCCTGGTATGAAATCCTGTTCAATGGACAGGTAAAGAATGAATATTATAGTTTAATTTACCACCTTGTTCCACAATAATCCAGAATTAAGCTTTCAGGAAAAAATATTTCAATACAGTCAAAACTCCCCTAAATCAGAATGTTAATTCTTTATTTTTTAAGAAAAATACATTAAAGGGGGGGGCTGTTTGTGCGGAATATATTTTAAATCAGAATGTTCTGATTTAGAATATATTCCCCACAAACGCATACAACAAACACCATTTAATGAATCTTTCTTTTATTAATGATTAAAATGTGTGTATTAGAAGTGCACAGTAGTTCATACGTTACAAAAAACATGCATGAAAAATTTTGAGAAGCTTTTTATATATCACTTTCAGAGTAAAACTGGAATGGAAGGAACTTAAGGCTGGAAAAAATGAGAATTCAGAAACTTGAAATCAAATATCATAGTGATCATTGGTTCCCATTTTTAAAACATCCCTATGAAGAAAAAAGGAAAATTTAGTAAGCATAATAAAGGAAGTAACCCTACTCATTTTTCCCCTTGAATCAGAACATTATGCAAAACTGTGTACAGTGTACCAATAAAGGATATTTATGTACAATATAAAAATTATTTTGTAAGCTTATCAGAGAAAAATGCTTATTTTTTGCATTTTCACTTTTATATTTAAATGGCCCTAATTTGAGCCACGTTTATGTATACATAATTACAATAACTGCAATAGAAATCATATATTTGTGCAGCACTCTCTCAGAAATAACTTCATCTGATGGTGCTTACATTATAATCGGCTGGGGCTAGATATAACATACAGTTTGGTTGGTTCTCTTCTACCTTAAGACTGCATTTAACTGAGTATTTTCTTTTGAATTATTACTGTTAAGTTTTGTCACTGCTCAAGTAGAAAAAAGCTCACCAAGAAACATATACATTATGAAAATAACTTATAAAATTAATTAGATGTAAAATATATTTGCATTTTTAATAAATTCATAAAACTGTTTAGAAACTACTATGACAGACAATATATTTAAAAAGAAACAAATTTAAAAAGTTTTCCATTGTAATTCAAGAACAACAATATCAAGATAAGCCTTCTGCAGAGAGAATTCATTGATTGTAAGATCACATATGACAAATATTGTTGAATATTGGTATTCCTCAAATTAGAACAATTTGTTTAGCAACCATTCAAAGTTACAATAGCACTGAAAAAATGATTTATGACCAGTCCTCACTCGTATCACTACAGTCACATGATCAAGCTTCAGGGGTTTAGGAAAAAGCATGTATTTACAACGATGGCAGCATCCTGGGGTCATGTGATTACCATTTGTACCCTTCTTCCAATAAACAAAATTAATTGGGAATAACTGCAGGAATTAGCAATTGTGGCAAAAAAGGGCCACATAACATTGGGCATGACTTACTTAAGAACCAACGCTTAGCAACAGAAATTCTGGTCTCACTAAGTAGACGACTACCTCTACTTTGGAGCACAGAGCCCTATAAATCTAACTCGTTTCTCTATCTGCCTACTACCTACGTACTCATCCTCTCTGGGATGGATTATGGCAATACACTCTACTTGACATACCCTTTGAACATACCCTAGGAGCAGCATCATGGTTGCTGACAGGTGAGAGCCATTTTAACGCATTTTTACATTGCAGTTGTTGCTTATTTCTTTCTAAGCATAGTTGAATGTTCAGGTTATGACTGAAAAAGTCCTACCATGTTTAGCATTACATTCTTGAATTACTCTAGGATATGCCCATTACTCTAGGATATGCCCAAATTATACTAGGAAACAGTTAATATAAAGCAACAAAGTTATAGTCATAACTTTGGGGATGGGTGATAAGGAGTGATGAGAAGATTAATAGTAATAGTAGTGCAGACTTGTAAATAGTTGGACAGTGTTGAGGAAATTATTTGTTTAGCAGAGTAATGGTATTCGGGGGAAAACTGTCCTTGTGTCTAGTTGTTCTGGTGTGCAGTGCTCTATAGCATCGTTTTGAGGGAAGGAGTTGAAACAGTTTATGTCCGGGATGTGAGGGGTCTATAAATATTTTCACAGCCCTCTTTTTGACTCGTGCGGTATACAGGTCCTCGATTGAAGGCAAGTTGGCAGTAATTATTTTTTCCGCAGTCCTAATTACTCTCTGGAGTCTGTGTCTGTCTTGTTGGGTTGCAGAACCAAACCAGAGGTGCACATGACAGACTCAATATTTCCTCTGTAAAACTTTATTAGCAGCTCCTTGGCCAGTTTGAGCTTTCTGAGTTGACGCAGAAAGAATATAATTTATTGTGCTTTTTTTATGACATTTTTTATGTTAGGTGTCCATTTTAGGTCTTGTGATATGATAGAACCTAGAAATTTGAAAGTCTCTACTGTTGGTACTGTGTTGTTTAGTACTGTAAGAGGTGGTAGTAGGAGGGTTTTGTCTAAAGTCTACCACCATTTCTATGGTTTTGAGTGTGTTCAGTTCCAGATTGTTCCAATTATACCACGAGGCAAATTGTTCAACCTCCCGTCTGTATGCGGATTCGTCGTTGTCTCAAATGAGACCTATCACAGTTGTATCATCTACACACCTCAGTATTTTAACAGATGGATCATTTGAGATGTAGTCGTTAGTATATAGGGAGAAGAGAAAGCACACAGCCGGGGGGCGGGGGGATGTGCTAATTGTACAGATATCAGATGTGAATATGGTTGCAATAAGAATCTCTGGGTTTAAGTCTTGAGACGCTTGACCTGATCAAAGTACACATGAGTCAGAGTCTGCTGCCAAGTCTTAATAGGGAGTTTTAATAAACAGGGAATGGCAATGCCTAATTTATTCTGCACAGATGGTTTGTAATTCAGTCTATTAATTCCTGTGGGTGGGGTGTCCTCTGTTTTTCCTTTTCCTTTTATCAGACTGAATCATATTTGACATTATGGTCTCCGACTATAAATAAACTGAAATAAATTAATGTTATGGCACAGTAAGGACACAAATCCATGCAATAGATTTGCATAGTCCTTGTCTATGCAAGTAATATATATCAACAACTTGAACATGGTTTTCTCTCTTCCTCTTCTCCCACCCAAAATATTGTTAAAATCTTATTCTATTTGCATTATCACATAATATAAATATAATAGAATATAAAGGCAGAATAAAAATCTTATAATAGTAACTAAAAATTATTACAATTTTCACATTTACTCTATAAGGATGATATCAAATTCTTTGGGAAAATGAAGGATTTATTCCCTGCTAAAAATCTACAAAAGACTTTACTAAAGATATTGGAATGTAATTTGAGATTGACAAGGGTACAACCGTAACCATAAAAGCAGGCAAAATTGTTAAAAATGATGGAATACAGCTTGACAATGGAGATTTCATAAAGGCAGTAGTGCCAGAAAAAAAAGGCTACAAATATTTTGGAATTTTGGAAGCTTCTGATTTATTATAGAACTAAGAAAGTGCTTCTACAAATACATCGAAGGAATTCAGAAAGTTTCAAAATCAAAGTTAAATGGTGGAAACATCTTTAAAGCATACCTGGGCAGATTCTATTATTCCATATACAGCAGGAATAGTTGACTGGATTCAAATGTAATTTGATAATTTGGATTGAAAAACAAGAAAACTAATGATAGTATTCCATGCTCTACACGCAAAAAGTGACAATGTATTTGCCAAGACCTGGGCAGGCAGGGGACTCTAACAGGTAAAACAAACTATGAAGGAAGAAAAACATACAATTCCACCAATAAAGCTTCCTTGAAGAAAAATCAACCTTGGAAAGATCTTGAAAATAACAAAGATGAAAGCTGAGTAAAGAAAGCTTACAACTATTTTATGATTAATTTAACAACTGTGGCAAGAAAGTTCATAAAATGGGACAAAACTCACTTAATAACTGCCACGCTTAGCAACAGAAATTTTGGGCTCAATTGTGGGCATAAGCCGAAGACTACCTGTATTGACAAGAAATAATCAAAAACAATTTGTTAATGAGAAAAATAAGTCAATGCATGATCAACGCTTGAAGCATATAGAAAGAAAAAAAAAACTGTATGGAGTTGGCTAAGACGAAGAGTGTTAAAGAAACAGAAGATTTTTTTAGTGGCCGAAGAATATGCTTTGCTGACCAATTGCATGAAAGCAAAAATTCACCATGTAACAAGCAACAGCAAACATTGCCTTTGATCAGGATAAAACAACTGAAAAATAGCACAAAAAGTTCACAAACTGATTACAAGCAGTGCTGTGACTGAGTTGTCAAAATTCTTCATTGGAAACTTCATCAGAGGGTTTGATTTGAATACATCAAGAACCACTGGGACAATCAAGTTGAGCAGCTTTTGAAAAATAACCAGGTTAAGTTCTTAGGGGACTTTTCACATCCAAGCTGACAGATCTCCTCTTGTTCAAAACATGCCTGATACAACAGTTACTGAAGAAAATAAAGTCTGCTTCATCGATGTAGCTAAACCAGCTGATGCTAGAATTAAAGAAAAACAATAGGAAAAAGTTGCAAAGATCTGGGACTTGCAAATCAAAGCTGAATGCTATGGAAAAAAAAACTGCAATTATGATTGGAGCCCTTGGATATCTAAAGGACTCTCTCAGTATTTAGTAATTTTGAATTTATCACACCTGAAGACCCTTACAAAACCAAATCCAAAACCCCAGCCTGATAGGCATTTACTATATTTTCAAACATTATCTTAATAATTCTAAGGTCCTTGATTAGGACATGAATTATTAGGCTTCCCCAGTCTTAGATGGGAGATGAAATGGAGGAGGAGGAGAAGGAGGAGGAGGAATAGTTCATTACCCAACTAGGCAACATCATAAGTGCAAGTGAATGTGAGATTTGCTATATATTACCTAGTTAAGTAATGATGCATTGTTAGCAAACAACCAAGGTCAGAGAGGACCAAACACCCAACAGTTCAACCCTGAGCTACAGATATTCTCTTCTATTGGAACAATGTTTTTATATAAGATTCCCAAGTGACCATTTTTTTCTAAATCTTCATTTCAAATTTAATCATAGTATCTTTGCATTATGAATGAATAATGTGTGGCTTTCCATATTGGCTTATTTTTAATTGGATTTATATCCCATCTTTCTCATAACAGTTTAAGCTTGTAGTGAGTTTCTGTCGCTGAAGGTGGATTTGAACATGGGTCTTCCTTGTCCTAATCCATCAGCTAGCATGACTAATTCAAGTGATAGTAGGAGTTCAAGTCTAATGACAGCTGGTGGGACCACAAATTGCATACCTCTGATCTTTGTTTTCTAAACACAATGCTGATCTATACCATCTTACTTACACATGATAATAATCATAATGTGTTTAATACTAAAGTCAAGTGGTTGAAGCTAAACAGAAACAAAACCAAAAAGGAACACTGTGAAGCAATTAGAAGCACAAGCATACTTAAACCTTTAAGCAAGAGTGACATTTTTAAAAAATAGTCATACCCTTTCTGAAACTACACAGAGCTCAATGAAAACTGAGCACATTTGGTGGACTCTAGGTGTTATGCAATTTTAAGGACCACCTGTGTATGCAAAAGGGAGAGAATATATTCTCTTGCTTGAAGACTTGATGGTATTTTGGAAGAGTGCATGGCTGATAGAAGCACAATTATCAGGAAGTAAAGGATATTAACAACACATGGAACTGATCTGGGAGTGCAGATTCAACTGAAAGTAAGTGCTAGATTATTGACTGGGATTGGGTAAAATTGTATTATGCTACTATTGAGCCACTTATACTGATCTCTAAACAATTCCTAGGTGCATTGATAGTGATGATTTTTAGAGTGTACAAATTATTCTGTATCTAGAAAGCACATGTTTAAAACTTTTGTTTGTAGGTTGGAACAAAATGTGGCATTCTAATCCACATTATTTCAAATGTTCCTACATCAAGCAAGTGGTTTCTTCTTTTTAAAACACTTCTAACCCATGCCACCATGTCTCTATGAATTGAAGGAAACAGCAAGCACAGATTCTGTCTCTGCTGTCCCTGGCTACAGCTAGATGACCCAAGTAACAGATATGTGAGAATCCGTTAGCATATGTTTACAGCCTGGAAATTATTTTAGACATTAAAAAAAAAATAATGCCTATTTGTCCATAAAGTGATTTATTGTCATGGGGAAGTTAGAATTTATGCAGTGTGGTATTCCTGTTTTCATCTATTTTCTACCTCTTGTGATCTTTGAGAAATGACAGGCATCTGTGGTTATTCATTTTTTCAGAAACTTTATTATAATATCTGACTATATAATTAATATAACTATCATACTATAATTCTCTTTCTAACTGGAAATTTAGACAGCGTTCACAAATCATTTTCTTCAAATAAGAAAAAAAAATAATGGAATGTTAAAGTCTCTTGCAGTGTAGGAAAAACATATTTTTTATGCTCTTCTTGGTCCTCCCCCTTCTTTTTTTCTGGTCAGCTGGAGAACATAAATATAGACCAACTTTGACATCATTTTTTTGAAGCTTCTTAAAATGAGATTGTCCCCTTTTTCAAAAGAAGCGGTCAACAAGACTAGGAAGAAGTTGGAACGGTATCAAATGTGTTCATCTGAGGCCAAATCCCAGCCCTGATCTCAAATAGGGAAACTGAAGGAATGCTATGATCCCTTATAATAGTAAAACAACCTTCCTAGTAATAAAAATATAAACAGTAAAATCAATAGCACTTAGGTTACTCATGATCTAATTTTCAAGGTATATATTCCAAACTTCTTCTTAAGTCTTACGGAACCAGCTGATCTCCTCAGAAAATGTCTGCCCTCATCGCTCTAGAAAGATTATGATGGAAGAGATGGAATCCTGAAGTTGAAAAATATCAGGAGGGCCAGAAGTTTCCCAACTCATGGTTGTGCAGTTTTTATTATTCTTTCATATTTGTGGGTTTTGTAAGAAAAGAGGAAAAGGAGAGAAGAGGATGCTTATACACAACTTCCCCAAAACATTAATAATACCCTGGTGGTGGTTGGTTGGTTAGTTGGTTGGGTTTTTTGGCAGTTAAGCTGCATATTAAATAGCTGCATATGAGAAACAGATCGCTTAAAAAGTCTAAGCCACAACATAAATGCCAAAATCACTTTGATGTCTGAAAATTATAGTTTTAGTAGAAGATTATGACCCAGATATTTCTCTTTTATAAGTCTATCAAACAATTATCCAAACAAGTATCAGCTACTTAATTAACATCATGTTACAGTAGAATCCAAACTGTACTGCAATAAACTCTTTCATACAATAAAATCTTTATGGAGAAATATCTTTTTGGGGGGGAGTCATTTCAAAGATTCATTGTCCTTTATTGATGAAATGTTGCACTAAGTTTTTCAAAAGGACGACAGAATCTTAAGTAAATGTTTCAAAAGATCAATGCTTCCTATTTTTACATTTTCAAGTTCCACTGAATGTTACCATGAAAAAGAAAATCATTAATGTGCTAGTTTCTACACTCCTGTAGACACTCCACTTTTAAGTTCCATTTAATGGAAGTTCCATTTAACTTTTCCCAAATTGGCTTGGAAATGAATTGATATATACACTGCTCAAAAAAATAAAGGGAACACAAAAATAAGACATCCTAGATCTGAATGAATGAAATATTCTTATTAAATACTTTGTTCATTACATAGCTGAATGTGCTGACAACAAAATCATACAAAAATTATCAATGGAAATCAAATTTAGCAACCCATGGAGGTCTGGATTTGGAGTTACACTCAAAATTAAAGTGGAAAAAAACACTACAGGCTGATCCAATTTTGATGTAATGAAGTCAAAATGAGCCTCAATAGTGTGTGTGGCCTCCACATGCCTGTATGACCTCCTACAACGCCTGGGCATGCTCCTGATGAGGTGGCGGATGGTCTCCTGAGGGATCAGCTCCCACACCTGGACTAAAGCATCCCCCAACTCCTGGACAGTCTGTGGTGCAACGTGGCGTTGGTGGATGGAGCGAGACATGTCCCAGATGTGCTCAATTGGATTCAGGTCTGGGGAACGGGTGGGACAGTCCATAGCATCAATGCCTTTGTCTTGCAGGAACTGCTGACACACTCCAGCCACATGAGGTCTAGCATTGTCTTGCATTAGGAGGAACCCAGGGCCAACCGCACCAGCATATGGTCTCACAAGGGGTCTGAGGATCTCATCTCGGTACCTAATGGCAGTCAGGCTACCTCTGGTGAGCACATGGAGGGCTGTGCGGCCCCCTAAAGAAATGCCACGCCACACCATTACTGACCTATTGCCAACCGTTCATGCTGGAGGATGTTGCAGGCAGCAAAACATTCTCCACGGCATCTCCAGACCCTTTCACGCCTGTCACATGTGCTCAGTGTGAACCTGCTTTCATCTGTGAAGAACACAGGGCACCAGTGGCAAATTTGCCAATCTTGGTGTTCTCTGGCAAATGCCAAACGTCCTGCACGGTGTTGGGCTGTAAGCACAACCCCCACCTGTGGACATCGGGCCCTCATACCACCCTCATGGAGTCTGTTTCTGACCGTTTGAGCAGTCACATGCACATTTGTGGCCCGCTGGAGGTCATTTTGCAGGGCTCTGACAGTGCTCCTCCTGTCCCTCCTTGCACAAAGGTGGAGGTTGCAGTCCTGATGCTGGGTTGTTGCCCTCCTACGGCCTCCTCCACGTTCCTGATGAACTGGCCTGTCTCCTGGTAGCTCCTCCATGCTCTTGACACTACGCTGATAGACACAGCAAACCTTCTTGCCACAGCTCGCATTGATGCGCCATCCTGGATGAGCTGCACTACCTGAGCCACTTGTGTGGGTTGTAGACTCCGTCTCATGCTACCACTAAAGTGAAAGGACCGCCAGCATTCAAAAGTGACCAAACCATCAGCCAGAAAGCATAGGAACTGAGAAGTGGTCTGTGGTCACCACCTGCAGAACCACTCCTTTATTGGGGATGTCTTGCTAACTGCCTATGCATTCCACCTGTTGTCTATTCCATTTGCACAACAGCATGTGAAATTGATTGTCAATCAGTGTTGCTACCTAAATGGACAGTTTGATTTCACAGAAGTGTGATTGACTTGGAGTTACATTGTGTTGTTTAAGTGTTCCCTTTATTTTTTTGAGCAGTGTATTTTTATTAAAGCAGGAAACAGCAATTCCAAATTTTCCCCAAGAGGTGCCTCTATTATTCCAAAGCTATTGTTTGAAGCTAAGGATTTTGGAGATTTGAAAAATAATCAATGACATACCCACAGTTTAGGGGAATTCTCGCAGGGAGCTGGGTTGCTCGGTGGGCTTTTTGCGTGGGGTGGCGGGGGGGTTAGGCCCAGATTCGTGGGGGGGTGTGGCGCCAAGGCGTCCACGGGTGCAACCAGGGGGCCGGCCGGGGCGCTGTGCAACGTTTTTTTGCCTTCCTGGGGGGCCCGAGGGACGGGGGGGGGGGGGGGGGGGGGGGGGGGGGGGGGGGGGGGGGGGGGGGGGGGGGGGGGGGGGGGGGGGGGGGCTGTACAGATTCCCTGAGAGTTTTTGACAGCTTCAGGTTTCTACTGGCTATAGGATAGTAAGGACTGTGTAGCTGGCCAACTTCCTAATCCCTAGCTGCCTACAAAACCTTTTTATTCTTGGAGATGGTGAAATTCAGCATTCATTTTCAAAACTGAGATTAACACAGAGTTTCAAGAAAAGCAAAATCTGTGTTCTAAGCAAAAGCAACTGAAGCAATACCATTCTAAAATGCATTTTTAAAAGTCTACAAATTAATGATACTGTACTATAGCATCCTCAATAGAGTTTATCTAGTAATATAACCAATATTGTAATATACTGAAAGAAATGAACTTGAAAAATGTGTTCAGGGAAAAAAACCCTTTTTCCTTATTCTTATATTAAACAAAATGCAGGAAATATCAACAATAGAGATTCAAAGTTGTTTTGTAATTACAGATCAATTCTAGTTCATGCACATATATTTGGCAAAAGCAGTAACTACTACAGTTTCATCAGTCATGTATTTTTATGAATGTTTTTGTATATACTAACTACAACAGAAGGAAACACATAATCATAGTAATTTTATACCATAGATACTTTTTCACTGAATTTTTAATTCTTTAGTATGGAATGGATTATAGGATGTATAATTCTTGCATGCTGTTTCTAATTCAGAAGGAACGACAGGCTAGATGTGGAGCAATTCTAACCAAAGTCTCATCCAGACCCAAAGATTATGGACGCCACTGTAATTGAGTAACATTCGCAACCAGATAGTCATAGAGGGTGTTTTTTTGTTTGTTTGTTTGTTTTGTTTAAAATAATACTTCTTTTACATCGGTTCCAACTAAAACATTAATGTTCTTAAAGCTTTTTACCAAAATGCCTAAAGCTGAATTTTAATATTATAGTTTCTTGTTTTAATTTACAGACTTTCCTTTTATAAAAAGGATACTGTTCAAATGTTAACTATATAGTTATTTTACATTTAAGAAAATCATAAATGTTTCCCTCTTTTCAAAGTGCTGCAACACTGTGCATAGCAAATTATATTGTACCATCAGACCTTGTCTTTTGAACATTCTGGCATTTCATAGTGGAAAACTAATTATATATGCCATCACAGTAGTATATACAATTAACCATACAAGACATTTCAGTTAGTTATGGTACAGTGCTGCACTTTCAGCACTTATTCTTGAAGTTAAAAAAAAAAGTCAGTAGTTGAAATAGGCAGCTTAATTTGAAAGTGTAGACCACTCACGCTGTTAAAATTAATTCAATGATATTCTCTTCTAGCTTCAGTGTTAGAAGTACAATAGTGAGGAAAATATGCACTGTCAATTTACTATGAATCTATTGATGCTAAATATGATCCAACAACAGTTCGCCTGACCGGCACTAGTAAGTGCAAACAGAAACTCCAGCAAAACTATACTGTCATTCTCTCAACAAGGATACCTTCATTATTATCTCTTCCTGCAATCTAAAATATGATTATGAGAATCCTCTAGAAATACATAGGGGAAAAATGCTTATTGCAAATATCATCCCCTTAGATAGAAAAAGGACTGCAGCTAAAATCATTTCATGAAGAACGCACTTTAGGTCAAAACTAAATATCAACCAATTTTAACTAGCAAATAATCCATTTTTTTAAAAAAAAATTGGTAGCAAAAATATGCAACACTGCTTATTTTATGCAACACTGCTTATTAAATGCCTTAAAATTCTACATTTAGGCAATAACTTTTTCACAACAAATTAGCTTGGTGACAGAACATCTTTCATAAATGTTTTGTTGAAATCAAGATACGTTACATCTATGACACTTTTAAGTTAAATTCTATTAAGAAAGTATGCTCATAAACAAAATCTGACCAGATTTGTTCTAGGCAGATTTATATTGATTTCTAGTAATTGATGCTTTGCTCTCAAAACAGTTACAGTATACTTCAGAAAATGATGATAATTAAAGATCCAGGGATACATTTTGTACAAAATTATACAATATCATAATTGAATACAATACACTGAAAAAAGCTAATCTGTTCAGTAGCATCAATAATTTGATTCCTTCTTTTTTTTTTGGTAAAAGTTTTATTGATTTTAACAACAAACAAAAACACATAAAACATAATTTGATTCCTTCTAATGTAAGATAAAAGAGTCAGTGAAGAATACAAGGATGATGTGAATTTCTGACAGACTTTTAGAAGATCTGGGGGGTGGGTGAGAAAGGGAAGAGAAAGAAACAAACTAAAGTGAAAGTAAAATTACATCCCAAAGAGCAAGCACAAATACACGAAGACAGATTCAACTCTCAAGAGAAAAATGAAATGTGGTATGAAACACATCTGGAATACAGTGAAAGGCATTATTTTACGGATTGCAGCAGAAAAATGCACAATGTAATTTCCTATTAGCTATGCTAATGGAGCATTAAAAAGATACTTTGTGGAATGCTAAAGTAAAAGTTGCTGAATGAGAAAAAGAATGCATATAAGAAAATGTGTCCTGAAAGAATGAAGAAAGAAGCTGTGCATGTGGGATTAAGAATAATAACAATAGCAATAGCACTTAGATTTATATACCACTCCACAGTGCTTTCCAATGTCAGCATATTGCCTCCAATAATCTGGATCTTCATTTTACCAAACTCAGAAGGATGGTAGGCTGAGTCAACATTGAGCCTGTCAGGATCAAACTCCTGAGAGTGGGCAGAATTAGTTTGCAATACTTCATTCTAACCACTGTTCCACCACGGCTCCCAAGAATGATATTATCTGAAATGAAACTAAACAAATGCTATAAGGTGTATTTTAAATATAGATGAGGATATGACAAAGAACAGAACTAAAATCAAGATGTCAAGCGCAGGAAATCAGGAGTCCAGCCAGTTCAAATAAAGATAGGTTTATTAATATACTAATGCTCTCTACTAGAATGTGAATTACTAACAATCAAAGAAACTTGGTGGTAGATAAGGGTCAAGGTGGACTGGACTTAGATTTCTTGTGGGCACAAAGGGATTCGAGACTGATGACACATTTTACAGATATTTACAGGTTATAAATATTATAAATATTCTTATACAAGAAGCATAATTGTATCAGAATGATGCAGAATGGTGGGGCTTCAGATCTAGAATGAATAAACCCACACACAGAGGAGTTCTAAACTGAAGAAATGTTAAAAAATGGATATAGTTTGCTAATGAAGTGATTAGTGTGATGCAACTGTGTTCGATAACTAGAAAAATGTTTTACATTCCATTAAATGACAAAAGTAACAAAAATAAATGCAAAACTGCAAGGATATAGTTAATTAAGCAGTTTGAGAAAATGTTTGCCAGAATTCTGATTGAAAGGATACAAGAGATGATAATAATAAAGAACTGGAAAATTCAGTGCAGATTTATTCCAGGTTTATTTTGGGGGCTGAGGAAGAGATGTCATTAAGAAATGTACAAAAAAGAGAAAGATAACATCTTTTAATCTGGTAAATTTCCTGATGCAGAGAAAACTTATGATGAAGCAAAGTTATGGAAACCTGGCCATATATAGAATTAAAGTTTGGCTACTAAATCCTCTTATTCCTTGGAGTAATAGATTGTGAAAATAATCATGGACCAGATTAAATGGAATGTTCATCATTGCTCATTAATTTAGCTTAGCTTTTTAAATGTATTTATAGATAAAAGAATACAGAATATGTATGTAAAATTAGAGTGCATGTTTACACAGATGATGTTAGATTGTTTGTTGAGAAACTGTGATGACCCGGGGCATGGAACAACAGCAACAATGTCACAAAAATAGGTAAAGTCCCTTTAATACCTCCAACTTGGCCCCCAATGTCCAGTTATCCTCAGCTGGAGATTAAACTCTTCCAAAAACAGTCTACAAAGGGAAGAAATGCAGTCCGAACCCAAAGTACAGATAAAGTAAAAAAAAAAAAACACAAACCACTCTGAAGTAATTAACACAACAGACCACGATAATAAATTGCAGACTTCCAAAAGATAACGTAGCACACAAAGTTGGGAGGATGCCAAAACCCAGATAAGCCTGACAAAGATAATGCACACTTTGCTTCCAGCAAGGTGTTATGTGCAAATGCCCTTCTTATATTCTGTTCTCCCAGCTGCAACTAATGAAAGGGATCAAGGCCTTTTTCTCTCCTGTAAGCCACATTCCTCCCTTCTCTGTTCCTCCCTGTGTGCCCTAGGATGAAGAGGGGTGGCCCTGGGTCTTCCTCTGAATGCCCAGCCAGACTGTGCCCTTCCCCCGTTTCTTCCACAGCCACCGAAGCCACACTCCACTCCCTGTCAGCTCCTCAATCTCCCCCTCAGAATCAGGCTCCAACAAGGGAATGACAGAATCCAATGTTATTTATTTGTATCCCATCTGTACCATTTTTACAAGTAACTCAAGGTGGAGAACATATCCAACACACCTTCCTTCTACTTTCTACAAACATCAACCCTGTGAAGTGAGTTGGGCTGAAAGAGTGACTGGCCCAAAGTCACCCAGCTGGTTTTCACAGCTAAGACAAGACTATAACTCATGATCTCTGGCAGACCAAACATTAGGTAAAATGTACAATGCACTGAGTAATAGGGCTCTGCAAATTTTATGTACAAAAGACCAGGACATTTTTGTTGTCAAGGAAAACAGAAATGCCTTTAAGAGGAAAAGATTTTTTTTTAAAAAAGAGCAAACAATAGCAAATTACATGTAAGTGGTGAAAAATTAGAGCAAGTAAATTAGTTTGTGTGTGTTGATAATAAAATTACTAAAGTTGGGGAAATAATTGGAGCAATTTTAAGATGAACAAATGTTGATAGAAATATAGTCTGGTCTATTGTGAGGAATGAATATTTGTTGAAAGAAATAAATGGCTGGATATAAAAGCATACACAATGTGCAATTTTTACAATGTATGAAAATTAAGTTATGTTAGGAACAACATAAGTTGAATGCAGTAAAAATTTAAGAAATGTTTGGTGAAACAAGAAGAGATGAGGTCAAGAATGCATACTTAATAAGACTTAAGACTCTTTAAGACTCAGTCATAAGAATGAATGAAAATTTTAATAACGAAACAAATATATAAAGGGAGGCTAAGAGGAAGTAAAAAACAAAGTCATGCTTGGATGTAGTTGACAAGACACTGAAAAAAGTAAGGTTTGAAGTACCCTATACTTTGAAATAGAAGCTTTCAGTATAGTAGTGATAACCTATACTGATTTTTTTAATATATTGTCGTCATGGGCCAACTTACAATCCCAGAATGAAACATCTTAAATTAATCTAATAGGGAAGTCAAATATTCCTTAATATGTACCAGACCATGATCCATAGAATTTGGGTTGTAAAACATACATAGATAGACATACAGAAATAGAGAGAAGCGTAAAATAGCATTTGATTTATTCAATATAAAATATTTTTTAAAACCTAAAGAATGTGCAAAAGCTGGAACTGAAACTTCATAAATGTTATTCTTTTAAAAATATCAGAAGTTAATATTTTCCTGATTTAAAAATGATTCTGTCTCTACATTCAAACAAAGTGAATACAGTATTACAATGTCTTCAGAATTCTGTTAACTACACTAAATTATACTAAAATAATAATCTATATACAATTAAAGCAATTAACTTCAGAAAAATATTTCAAAAAATAAAGTTATATAGGATTCAATAAGTGTGGTCCACAAAATATCAAGCTAGTGACCACCCATATATAGAAATATTTAGAATATACTTTCAAAAACATTTCCAAAGCTATATTTTTGCCCACACATATGGAAAGAGAAAGATAAATATGATTTTTATAAAAGTATTTAAATGTATCAGATTCAGATATATTATTCTGAAAATTAATAAAATTAGAAGAATTTTAAGTTAACAATCTAATATTAAAGGATGAATGACCAGATAATTATCAAACCATTGAGCATAAAATGTACAAAAAAGCCAGCATAATATTGTTTTTAAATTCAAAATTATTTCTTCAATTATTAATTACTTGGAATATTAATCATATTACTAACATTATTATCACTCTGAAGGTAATAACATAATCTTATTACAAAGCAAGTGACTATTCTTTTCCTAGGCTGAGGCAAAACACAATCTAAAGATGTACAGCAATCCGTCTTCAAAAACTTCCCATTTATGAAACATATGAAACACAAGACATTATCAGTGACAAAAAACAGAGTTCAATAATATGCTCTTAAATGACCTCAGACAGCAGGCCATTATTTTAGAGCTTCTAGCCCACGAGTCTTCAAACTTGACAGCTTTAAGACTTGTGGACTTCATCTCCCAGAATTCCTCCTTAGCTCAGGAATTCTGGGAGTTGAAGTCCACAAGTCTTAAACTTACCAAATTTAAAGACCCTTGTTCTAGCCGAACTCTTAACCCTCCCTGGAAACACTTTCTTGATACACTTGGACAGTCATTTGTGTAAGTTCTCCTGACTCATGCAGGAGGTTGGACTGCATCTCCAAGGTCCCTTCCAGTCTTGTGATCATGTAACATTATTGTATTTCCCATTGGTTTTCTCTTTAAAAAAACAACACCTAGTTATATTTAGTTTATCAATCTCTCTTCATAGCAGTTACTTTCTACTCCTCTGATTAATCTCATTGCCCCTTAATCTAATCTCTCCTTAAAGAATTAGTTCCCTTCTCCAGATTATTCTGTCTTCATCTGAAATTGTTCTAAACCCTTTTTGTCTAAACCCTTTTTGTAGTGGAATATTCAAAAAGTGTGGTGTATTTTTTTTAAATGAAATCTAATAATTCAGAATATAGTGAAGCTATTATTTTCCCTGATTTGGAATCTAATTCTATTTTTGCAGTCTAAACTTCCATTTGCCCTTTTAATAGTAATGTCACAGTAGTTACTCATTCAGTTTGTGGTCATGTGGAGTTCCAACATCCTTTTGACATATACTATTACCAACTCAAAAATGTTTATTCTCTTATTATTCTCTCATGTTATTTTGCTTTATTCTGTTTCTATCTTTAGTGTATGTTTTATTACTATATGTTATATGTTTAATGAAGTTATATATTTCTAACATTTATCTGGAAAAATATCTCACTAATGTGAAGCCCTGCTTACTATATTGTTCATAAATCTAGAGCTGCTGGAGCCATCCATGAGTTTCAGTTCTATGGATATCAATCCCACTATATATTTACTCTATATGGTGCTTAAACAATACAAGGGAAAAGCCAGATATTATAAACACTAATGGAGAAGAGAAATTGTATAATTTTAAACTAAATTCTAGGAAATAGTAAAGGCTAACAATTTTAAATAATTCAGGAATAGTGCACAATGATCTACTGGAAGAAGAGCAATGGCAAACCCATTTTACAGAGTTGGCAGGAAAACTGCACGGATCCATGAAGTTACCAGGAGTCAAGCTCGACTTGAAGGAGACTTTACCTTTACTATTCCCTAGAAAATATTTCCATGGAAAACCAAAAGGAAAAAAAAACTGTATTTTCAGAAAATGTTTATTTCTGGATCACTTAAATATCATAAAAATCAACTTATGATAAAATTACACCCTACTCTTAAAATTTTCTGAAAGTTTTTTGAACAAAATCTCACAGGGCTTCAATCCAAGGAGTTCCACTGTGGTAATAGCTATATATTTTGTGCTTACTTGTGGTTTTGAAGGGATTCTTAAGAAATGGAATGCCTTTAAAGATGAAAATAGGAACAACGAATGAAACGAATGTGTTAGAGAAGGGGTGTCAAACTCGATTTCATTGAGGGCCGCATCAGACTTATGGTTGGCCTCAGGGGCCCATGATGGGCATGGCTGGGGCAGGCATGGCCAACATGATGTCACTCATGGCCAGGGGGGCACCTGTGGTGGCCTGGTTTGAGGATGTAACAACAGAGTCAGGTCGTGCATTCCAGGCATTGACTGTTGCTGAATTCGAACTTTCTGCAATAGAGTTTGGAGCAGTTTACATTGAGTTTGTATCTGTTGTGTGCTCTTGTATTGTTGCAGTTGAAGCTGAAGTAGTCATTGATTGGTAGGATATTGTAGCAGATAATTTTGTATATTACACTTAAGTCTAACCATAGGCGTTGTAGTTCTAGGTTGTCCAAGTCCAACATTTCAAGCCTGGTGGTATAGGATATTGTCTTGCGAGCAGAGGAGTGTAGTACTCTTCTTGTGAAATACTTCTGGACTTGCTCTATTATATTAATGTCTGATATACAGTGCGGATTCCTGACAGATGAGCTGTATTTGAGTATTGGTCTAGCAAAGGTTTTTTATGCCCTAGTTAACAATTCAATATTACCGGAGAAGAAGCTTCATAAGATTAGATTTACAACTCTTAATGCCTTTTTGGCAATGCTGTTACAGTGAGCTCTGGCACTTAGGTTGATTGATATGAGTACTCCAAGGCCCTTGACAGAGTGAGGGTCATCAATGAGGTCCTATCTGCCTAGCTTGTATTTGGTGTACTGTTTTTTTGTGTTTTTTTTTTGCCAATGTGTAGGACAGAGCATTTGTTGGTCAAGATTTGGAGTTGCCAATTGCTTGACCATTCAGACACATAATCAAGGTCACTTTGAAGGACTGTAGCATTGTCGGTGGTGTTGAATAAGTTTTACGTCATCAGCAAAGTGAACACAGTTGCTTATAAGGTGATCTCAAAGGTCATTTATGTAGAGTATAAAGAGTGTGGGTTCTAGAACGCTGTCTTGGGGGACACCACTGTTAACTGGTGCAGGGTTTGATAGGGCGCTCCCCATTTTTACTATTTGTTGCCTGTTTGACAGGAACGCAATAATCCACTTATGAAGGGATCCGGAAATGCCATAAGAGTTTAGTTTTAACAGTAGTTGTCATGTACCACTGAATCAAAGGCTTTGCAGAAGTCTATGTAAATTGTGTCTGGTCAAGTAGAATAGTCCATATGTTTTTTACAGTGTAGAAGTTGAAGATTGCAGGACAATTTTTCCTGAAACCAAATTGTTTTTTGGAGAGTAGGTTGTTTGATTCTAAGTGGAAGGTAATGGATTCTGAAACACATTTTTTTTTTTCATTTTATACAGGTATCCTTAATTTGCAACAGTTCATTTAGTGACCATTCAAAGTTACAACGGCACTTTAAAAAGTGACTTATGATTATTTTTCATACTTATGACATTGTAGCATTCCCACAGTCACATGATTTACATGCAGATGCTTGACAGCTGACTCATATTTTTGATGGTTACAGTGTCCTAGAGTCATGTAATCCCCTTTTGCGACCTTTTGACAAGCGAAGCCAATGAGGAAACAAGATTCACTTAATAACTGTGTTACTAATTTAACAACTGCATTGATTCACTTAACAAAACTTACAAAAAAAGTTGTAAAAATTCACTTAACCACATGAATTTTGGTTGTAAATTGAGGACTACCTGTAAAATGTATTCAAATAATCTAATGGATCTTTATGTAACAAGAAATTGGAAGTCTATTGAATCAGAATAAACTAATCACTGTCTATGGGAGTATGCATGTTCCAGTACCACTGACTTAAAAATAAAAACCACACACCTTTCCCAATTTCCAATGCAGTTTCTTTTATAGTTGATAAACACTAACAGTATCCTTCCCTGCCTAACCAAAAAACCTGAAAGTTGGGATAAGGATAATCTAGTAAAGGATAGAATTATCAGGTGGTCTAATTAGGGAGCAAACATTCACTAGTTTGAACAAAGCAAATGGGATTGCAGACTTCATCTGCAAACTGGACCATCCACTAATACAGTAATTAGTAATTTTCAGTTATTAATATTTAATATGTAGGATGTTTTGGTTAAAGCTCTTCCAAATAATATTCAATACGCAGGATGTTTTGGTTAAAACTCTGATAGCTAGAAAAAATTATAGAAAGAGAATGTACAGATGACCAAATATCAGTAATTCTCAAGGATGATACACAAATAAAGAAAAATCTATCAGGCTCTGCTAAAAAAAAAAAATAGAACTTGAAACGCAAAATAGGGAAAACATTGCTTAAATAATGAAATTTTTAAAAAGCTTCTGTATTTTAGCATTTTGTTTTAGCTGCCTTTTCTTAAAGGATACTGGTGGTGTCATTTTTCCAGGTGTATGGGTTTACCATTTTCTATTCAGTGGTATTCAGTGTTAACTGCCTGTTAAAACTGTCACTTATCATCTTATCTGAAGAAAAAAATTAAAGAAATGTAGGCAATTTAAATTCAGAATTATTGTAGATTAATATTGATGGTGGGTTTCTCTACTGCTGTAGATAAGTCTTCATATCAATTGACTGTATATTTTTAATAACCAGAAGACTTGTTCAAATATATATCATTGTTATCACTATTGAATAGGCAACAAAAATGTCCATCAAACTATATCCCAATCATTTGTTGAGTATAATAGGTAAAAACTAGACACCTTTATTGGTGGACTGAATGTTGAACAGAATATCTTAGTGCATGCAGGGCTGTCAGACTCGCAGCCCATGGACTGGATGCGTTATGTGTTGGCCAAATCCATGCCCAATTTAATGAAGGAGGAAAGTCGTGATACGTCAGGTGATGACGCCATGACAATGCGAGTTTGAACCCCTGTCTTAATGGAAAGAAGATGTCATTTTTAAAAAGTCAGAGCAACTCTACTTTGAGACTTGATTTGGCAGCTCAAAAACCCAAATAAATAAATAAAAAACATCCCTGTAGATTTAACATTTAGCCTTCCTACAGTTGGCTGAGAAATACATTATGTTGCCATATAGATTTGAAGTTAGGAAATTAATTAAATTTACCTCAGGGAAAAATTGTTCACTATCATCTCATTTTAATTTTGAAACTCCTTGAGATTAATCATTTGTAGGTCAGTTGTGCTCTCAAAGACCCTCTACTAATTACCACTGTAGCAGAAAGTGGTAAAATAATATTGCATTATGGTATCTATTTTTTGCACCTACTATATAAATTTATTGGAGTAAGTCCTTTTAGTACCAAACTCCCTCCAACTCCCTCAATTAGCCAACAGATGGCACCTATATCAATCAGGTTAAATCCTTTAAATATCTTGGTGTTTCACTTGGAAAAAAACATAGCAATTATGATAATAAAAGCTCAATGTCTCACACATGCTGTTTTGCAAGTCCCAGAGGCAACAAGCAAGGTCCAGCTCAGGGCAAAGGTCTTGACCTATATGTTTTATGGTGTTACACAGTCACTTTTTGAAATTATTAAGGGCCCTGCTAGATGTATTCCAATGTGTGTCCAATTCCCTTGTTAAATTTAGAATCTGAACAGATCTCCACTAAAGCTTGAATGTGGGCTTATTAGCTAAAATATTGGCTTAATCTCATCACTTTTGAGAGCTCAGCCCACCCTAAATTTCCAAGATAATTTTATATTATCATGTCTTAAATGGAATAAAATTGTTTTTAAACAGTTACAGGAACTGGACTTGGCTAGTCTAGTAAAGAGGAAGGACCAGGGGAGACATGATAGCGGTCTTCCAATATTTGAGGGGCTGCCACAGAGAGGAAGGGGTCAAGCTATTTTCTAAAGCACCTGTAGGCCAGACAAGGAACAATGGATGGAAACTGAACAAGAGATTTAACCTGGAAATAAGGAGAAACTTTCTGACAGTGAGAACAATCAACCAATGGAACAGCTTGTCCTCGGAGGTTGTGGGAGAAGAGATTGGACTGCCATTTGTCAGAAATGGTGTAGAGTCTCCTCACTTGGGCAGGGGGTTGGACTAGATGACCTACAAGGTCCCTTCCAACTCTGATAATCTGTTAAAATTCTACAGTCTCTCTGCTCAATATTTGAGAGAAACAACATGCCATTGGGTTAGACCTACAGAAGGATTTTTAAGTTTCAGTTCCAAATTGTATTGTTCTGGTTTATTTAGCAAACTATTTTCAGCAGTTCCCCATCTTACTAACTTTCTATATCCTAAACATATAAGAACTCTTAAGTATGGTGTGTTACTATGGTATGTATGCATTATTACATAAAAAATTCAACTACATCTACTCTTCTGCATGAACTTTAAGTGGTCATTGTCTTCACTGTCCCTTCTATTCATTTTGGGTTGGGTCTGTTTGTTGTTGTTTTTAAATCCAACTACCACAGACATTCCAAAGACTCTGCTTGTCTCCTCCTAGTTGATAAGTCAATGATGATTTTCTTTCTTTCTTTTTTAAAGGGGGGGGGGAGGGAAATCACTTACTGGCATTTCTGTTGACACTATATTGCATATTATTATGTACTAGATATAGTCCTTGGCTTATAAGTATTTAACAAAGGTTCAAAATTACTATGGTCTTAGAGTTTTATCATCTGTAGTCACATTTATGACCATTCACACTACCTGACCTTTTTTGCCTGGGTTCACTTAACTACCATATGATTTACTTAAGACCCGGGGAATTCACTTTACATCCATGATATAAATAATTGTAAAATCGAATCAGGTCACATGATAACCTGAGTAGTTTTTAAGCTAATGTATTCTGTGTGGCCATAAACCATAAATAAGCTGCAGGCTCAGAAAAGACTGAATACCAAACATTCATTTTGCTATTATTCATTATTTCATATTATTTTCATTATTTCCTTTTCTCTGAATTAAGAGAACAGAGAATTAAACAATGAAATAAAAAATAAAATATTATTCAAAACATTATCCAAATATTTTAAAAACAGAATGGAAATTCAGGTAATAATTTGTACCGACGGTGTTGCATTGATTATTACAGCAAATAATTTTGTTTTATATCTAATTGTACTTTATTTTTTCCAAGAAGCAGAATAATAGAATAACGGTTATAAGGGACCCTGGAGCTGCTCTAGTTCAACCCCTTCTTAAGCAGAAAACTCTATACCATTTCAGACAATGGTCGTCCAAACTCTTCTTGCAAACCTTCAGTGTTGGAGTACCCACAAATTCTGGAGGCAATTTATTCCACTGATCGTTCTAACTGACAGGACATTTCTCCTTAGTTCTAGGGTTGGTTCTCTCTTTGATTAGTTTCCATGCACTGCTTCTTGTCCTGCCTTAGGTGCTTTGGAGAATAGGGTGACCCTCCCTCTCTTCTATGTTCTACAAGTCTGCAAAAAGAACAATATTCCCCTTTTCTGATTGGTGAAATGAGAATTCTCTTGTCTAAATTATATGCTGTTATTTTGATCCTTTCCAATCTTACTCACCCATTTCAATAAAATGTCCATAATCTCTCAAAATAATTATCTTTGATGAAAACTAAATGAGAGACATAAGTATTTCAAGACCTTTCTGGAGTTTGACATTATCAACCACATTATTCTGTTATGTCTTAGGAACTGATCCTATATATATTATTTTATAGTGGCTTTTAAAATTTCCCTTCCTTCCATCCCATTTTTGTCTATCCCTTTTCTTCCTTTCTCTCTCTCTCTCTCTCTCTCTCTCTCTTTCTTTCTTTCTTTCTTTCTTTCTTTCTTTCTTTCTTTCTTCTTTCTTTCTTTCTTTCTTTCTTCTTTCTCTTTTCTCTTTCTTTTCTTTCTTCTCTCTTCTCTTTTACTCTTTCTTCTCCCTCTTTCTCTCTTTCCCTCTCTCTTTCTCTGTCTCTCTCTTTCCCTCTCTCTTCCTCTCTTCCTTTCTCCTTTCCCTCTAGGAAAGGAGACCCATCTGAAACACAAAAGCTTCCAAGTGCCCGGCAGAATCTCTCATTACAAGGGTTCATCCCAGCCAGTCTCCTGTCCTGCATTGCCTGAAAAAGCCTTCCTCCCCTCCCGCTTTTGGGGCTGGGAAATTCAAGCGAGGCGTGTGCTGCAGCCTTGCCCCCCCTCCCCCACCAGCAGCTCTGGGCCAGGCAGCTTTCTCGACTGCCTGAAACCTTACCTTCCTTCCTTCCACACTGAAAAAAACACGTAGTGGCTATAGGATTCTTCAAGAGGCTTTGCTGCGCTTCTCCAACCCGCCGCCGCATCCTAGCCACCGGCCACGCAGGTCTGCCCCATTGAGGCTCCAAAAGAGGTGGTTGGAAACGGCTTTTGTTCAGTCCCAGCCGGACGGACAGCTGCTCCCTTTCTTCTCTGCCTGTTTCTTCTATATGGATGAGGAGGAAGAGAGTAGTCGGACGGTTGGGAGAGGCTTCTGGTGCTGCAAAAGGGACGGCTGAACATGTGGCCACCTACTATCTAGCTGAACTGGGCCAGGCCGGGCTGGAGGAGGCGTGTCCACTGGGAGAAGCGTGCTCTGGGTGGATAGGCAGGTGGCCGGATGTCCCAGGGCCGCTGCATATGCGCATTGCGTATGTAGTGGCTGCACTCACAGTGCGCATGTGCAGCAGCTGCGGGACATCCGCCCAAGCTGCACCCAGCCACCATGTGGTAGGGAAACCTAGGAGAGCGACCAGGGCAAGTGAGCAACCGGGCAACCGGGTTGGGGGCGTGGCCAGGCAGGGGTCACCACCGGTTCGGCAACCCACACCAAATTACCGCTACCAGTTCGCCCGAGCCAGTGTGAACCGGTTGAATACCACCTCTGGTTCTGATTGTTTTAAGAAATCAAGATGGATCGACAAACACCTATTTAGGCCAGCACTGGTTTAATGCAATGTCTTTGGGTTACTGACTAGCAAAACATGGAGACAAACCCCTTACTCAACAGAGTTCCAAATCAAGAGATAACATTGAACATTCAATAATAATTAACTTTCACAGACCTTTCCTCCATAAATTTATCCAGTTCTATTTTAAAACTTCTATTTTAGTGACCATTATTACATCTCGCAATAATGAATGCCACATGTTGATGATACTTCTTTTCATGTATTCTAAATCTCTTTCAAACCAGTTTTCCTGGGATGACCTCTAATCCTAGGTTTTGAATTGTGTGCCTTTTAAGTTCTCAATTTTCTGCATGCTTTAACAAATCCAAGTTCTGCCCACCTTTGGTCGCTATGTTTCCAAGTTACAGCACAAAACCCAAATATTTGAGACTGTCTCTGTCCAATCACCTTACCTATCCCATTAAGTGCAGCAAGAGAGGCATGCTGTGGATCAGGGAGGGTCATCTGGCAAAACCCAGAATGTAAGCCTTTTTGACTGTGGCTAGAGCCCTTATTTGAGATCAGATTAGCCCAACCCTGCTAGCTTTCTATAAAACCCTAAAAAAATGGTTTTACCATTGAGCATAGGAACCCAGGAGTAGCAATTATACAGACTGTTACTTATGGATGCTAGAATACCTTATCTATGGATTTTGTTGCATGGTTTTTGAAAGTTTTTATATTGATTTTATCATTTAATTTTTGTGTATTTTTATTTTACTTATTTATGTCTTGTTTTGATGCTGTTTTTAATTGTTTGAGCTGACTAGAGTCAGATATTTGATATAGGAGGCATTATAAACTAAAGTCATAAATAAAGTCCTAAACATTCTACATGTAGTTCTCAACTTATGACCATTCATCCCTCTTAATCTTTTTCACTGATCAAGAGTATGGTTGACACCTTCTGCATAAAGAGCCTATCCTTACCCCCAGCCCCACCACTGTTATAAATAATAATAAAAAAAGTTCATTATTTCTTCTTGTTCTTTGGAAATTAAGTATTTTTGTTTTGACAATTATATTATTTTTACATTAAAACTACAGTATCTAGGAGATGTGTTCTATTGTGAGCTAAGGTAAAAGGCATTTTGATTTGCTATTCTGTTGAAGGTGATGAGTAAATGGCAATGGGGTGACAGGTATTTACTAACACCTATTCAAATTGGAATTATAATGTCAATGAGAACTTACAAAAACAATACAGATACAGTATACTAAAACAAGGTTTCTTGAACTGAATAAACCACAGTGACTACATTCATATGTAGTGCTAAGCCAGTGGGGCTCAAACTGGGGGTAGTCCAAGCATATCCTGAGGGTAAAGAAGCAATTTGTAATTCATTCTTATGAGTTAAGGATCCAGTCTGCGACTGGTGCTGCCAAGACACTTATATAAAACAACAGTCTTGGTGTTTTACATTGTTTGCGGTGGGGATAATGACATTATTCAGAACATGGAAAAAGAGCATTTGGATCAAAAAGTTTAAGAACCACTATGTCGAGCCATAAACTATACACTTTATAAACTTTACTATACATAAACTTTACAGGTCACAACAGCTACATTCACACAACGTGCTAAACCAGAACAAATAAGCCCACATATTAGCTTACTGCAATGCAACACTAATTTCAAATTAAAGCAAAGAAGATATTATTTGGGACTAATATTATCAATTTATATTTTGACAATAAGATTTCAATACACCCTTATGAGAAAATGCTTCCACTCTCACATGTTGCTTTTTAAAAATAAATTACATCTCCAACTTTTAACTGGATTTTTAAATCAAGCAGAAATGTAATGAGTGCACATTTTGAACTGAGTATCCAATAAAGCCCATCCTAACTGGGAAGCATGTAATACTTGTCTATAAAAATGTCTATAAGTACATATATGATATTAAGCATTCCCTTTGATCTAAACAATAGAGTTTGAAAGCAGCGCACTGTTTGCATTCTCTGTCAAGGAATTAACATTTCTAGACAGGGTGGGAAACAGTTACATTAACAATGAAGTTGTGTAATATTTTTTTGCCTATTATCTTCTTACAGTAACCAGCAAATTTCTTTTAGATTTTAACTTTAGAGGATTGGCTTATCAGTTACATTTCATCACTGTGCACATTTAAGAAGACAGAAATCACATTTGCTCAGAAGTAAGTCCTTAAAGGTATTTTAGCAATAGCTTCATATTTTGATGTTTTGTTTTTAATTGCAAGTGCTCCACATCTAGGTAACTAGACAGTACCTGACCACAAGCCAGCCAAGTGGTGCAATTATTCATACTATTGGTAATAATCACGTCTGCATAACTGGTACATAAACCTCTAATTACAGAGTCAGGATATCCCCGAGGCTTGGGAAACAACACTAGCTTCACAATATGAATTTAACAAGCTGAAACGTATACATCACCAAAAAAATATTTTAAGGAACACAAATCCCACCAGATGTAAAATGGAATAGGACCCTTTAAGATAAAGGCAGAGAGCAAATTTGTACCACTACTGCCCCTACCCCTGGGTCATCATCTTTAAATCCAAATAAATGACACTTTGATATTAAAATATAAATAATCTCCAATACCAAAGGAGGAACTATTTGCAAAAACATATATCGTGTTAAATCTGAACCTGTCCCCCACAGAAAAGTACAATACTGCAAAAAATTAACAAGTTCACCCCCTTCTAGTGATGGTCTAGCTAGCATTAATAATAATCTTTTATATATTTTATACATTTGGGTTCTGAAATTCTTCAAATGTAGAAACCTATTCTGAATGTACTCTATCCCAAACAGCAGCAAAAACTGGCAGGAGAAGTCATGTGAGATGTCAAAACTTCTCCAGGGACATGTTAATAACTTTCTTTAACAAGAACAATACAGAATCCATCAAAAAGTCAATTTAAAGAATGTGTTGAATTTATAGCAGTAAGGTACATTGCTGACCTTAACTCTGCCCAGTGCATGTTTTAAACACTGGCTAATGGATCCATTTCAATTCATCATAGTATGGAAATGGGGACTAGTTCTTATTTCCGTTGCAGTTGATTCTTTTTCTACCCACAATAGGGTACCTTTGCATGTTGATGGTTACTGTTAATATAATGTAGTATTTAGTTAAAGGCTCATATTTCTTTTTACTAATGTCCATGTTCTTTTTTTTACTAAAGAAAGTTACTATTTAATTTTGTGCTGATAATGCAATTAAAGAATTCAGTAGTTGACTTTAGGTCAGTCACTTTCTCTTACTGATTTTAGGCTACAAGATTGCTGAACTGATAAAACTGAGGTTATAGTATAGTGTATACTGTAGTGATTAAGAATTCACTAAATATTCTTTTTATGATAATGGACAAAGGTACTCTAATTGCCTAGCCAGATACACTAGAACAATGAATGAGGAAAAACATGAAATGTTTTAACACAGTGGTCCCCAACCTTCTTTAGCACCAGGGACTTGTTTTGTAGATCATTTTTCCATAGATCGTGGCTGGGGGAAGAACATACAACCTAGTATCTAAATCTTGCATATGCACAGTTTGCCTGCTGCTCACCTCCAGTTGTGCAGCCCAGTTCCTAATAGGCCAAGGACCTGGACCAGTCCATAGCCCAAGGACTTCTGTTTTAACAGGTTTCCAATGTCCCAGAGAAAAAATGCCCTGGGATAGAAAAAATAAGATTTTTTTCCTTATCACTCATGAGAAGAAAGAATGCAGTAGTCCTTGACTTAAAACCACAACTGGGACCAGAATGTGCTCATAAAACGAGTCATCGCATTACTGGACTCACTTTTATCACCATTTTTACTGTGGGCATTAAACAAATCACATGGTTTCAAAATCTCACAGTCATTAAGGGAATCTGGCTTCCCCAACTGAATTTGCTTGTCAGAAGCCGGCTTGGTAGGTCACAAATTGTGAATAATGACTACAAGATGCTGCAAACATCATAAATACAAGTCTATTGCCAAGCACCCGAATGGCAGTTATAAGACCACAGAGTTGGTGCAATAATCATAACTTCTAGGACAAGTCATAAGCGGCCTTATTCCAAAATTGTCTTAATTTCAAACTATTGTTAAAGGAACAGTTACAAGTTGACTACTTGCTGAAAGGAGTTGAAAAGGAATTGTAAAATCCACATATAGTGGATTCCCACTAAACACTTTCTCAAATGTAGAAAATTTTTGAAGATCAATTTGTGCATGTGCAACCACAATAAAGACCTTCTTGGAGTTTGGAAAAGAAGATGAAGTTTGGAATTAAGAATCCTCAAATTGCAAACAAAAGTGTGCACCAGATCTTTGACTGATAGTCTCATATCATAAACAAGCGACAGATATTTGGAATCTTACCCTGTTAATTTGAACATAAATAATTTGCAACCCACCAAGTTCCACATGCTCTTCCCCAACTTGGTCATCAATCACTCACCTTTGGAAGATTTCCAGAGCTAAAGGGGTTGGGGAAGGGAAGAAAGACCAGCCACTCCACTGCTGAGCCACATGGCACAATACCACAAGCAGTCTTTTTCTGAGTGAAAAAATAATGCAGGAGAAGCTAAGGCTAGCACTAGTGAAGAAACTGAAGAAGCTTCTTGGAGAAGTGAAATGTCCTCAAAGAAAAACAAGAAAGTCCCATTGCCTCTTGAAAAATATCCAAACAACCATGAACTTTATGATTGAGAATCTCCACAGATATTAGCGAAGAAAGAAATCCTCTCTGGTTTGTTTTCCCTCACTGGCATTAGCCTTAGCTCCACCAGCATTAGTAAGGAACGGAAAACCAAGAGTTTTGTTTTCCTCTCAGTAACACCAGCATTAGCTTTGCCAGTATTTTTCATTTATCGAATTATGCCAAGTGGTCCAACAATGCAGCAGACCATCCTTCTTCCCTACTCCAGCCTCCTAAGTTCTGAAGATCTTTGAAAGGTTATGTATGTGATTGTGACAGGGTGGGGAGAAGTCTCAAATGGCTGTGGGGATCCCAAGGGGCAGAAAGCAGAGCATGGGGTATCTCAGGGGGTGGAAGGAGGCCTTGGAAAGCCAGAGGCAGGTGAGTTTGTACCTGCACTAAGTCACCCAGGATTTCCACCATCCCTGAGGCAACCCATGCTCCATTTAACTGCCCCTATGTTTGTTTAACAACTGCATTTGGGACAGCAGGATAGGGAGTCATTAAATGAGGCAGTTCACTTAACAGCCATCCTGACTTCAAACTGTAAAGGGGCAGGCTCTATTATGATTGTAATTTGATGACTACTTGTACTTCATTTAAATGATGAGATAAGAAAGATAAACATTATAATGACTATGGAAAAAAAGTATTTTATTTATCCGTGCAAAATTAAAACAGCAGAAAACTTCTCTCTTTTTGGCTAAATGTTTAGAAAAATAATACTCTTTAAAATATGTATAGGCTACTTCTATTTTACAAAATAATCCAACTTCCTACTCAAAATACAGGAAGAATAATAAAGAATACTATGCATGCACAAAAGGGTACCCTGTATACACTTTTATACTATATCAAGCAGTTAATAAATATTTTAAATAAGAGTTGAATATTGAACTGACCATTTCCAGGATGATCCAGTAATTTCCTTCCAGAAATTTCTTGACTTATTTCCATTGGAGGTACAGATTTGACATATGGTAGATTGATAGAAAGTTCAGATGTTGAGGTGGGTACTGAATGAACAGTTATTGTTTATTCCCTCCCACCTCACAAAACGTCTTTCATTCAACTCTAAAGGTGTACAAGTTTTAGAAATGTTTTTGGATTGAAAGAAGGCTGTATATACATATGCATTTAACAGCACTGCATACCTTCCACACAAAGATATGCAATGTTGTTAAATACACATGCATGTACAGCCTTTTTTTAAATGATCTTGTAAAAAAATCCTCTTTTTTGCCATTTTGTCTTTTGAATAAACTAAGTGAAGGACCTCAAACCTTACTTCAGAAACTTTGCTAAAAGTGTTTTCCTTCCCTATTCTTGAATTCCCCCACTCATCTCTCCAAACTGCCAAAAAAGACAGCAAAGAAAATTTTGGCACCACATTAATATATACTCCCCCAAATTCATAAATCATATTTTCATCACCTAGCCAAAGTTCAATCTCCTTCTCCACTTTGTAATTAGAGCTGTTGTATCAATGTAATTGCTGTTTTCCATCTCTTTATGTCCAAGATAAATCATTTATAAATTAATATAAGATTATGACTTTATTCTTTATTTTTAACAAATATAAATAAAACATGAAATATATGTTAGGAGACTCTAGAATGCATCTTTTTAAAGGATAAGGGTGAAGAAATGAGACCAGCTATTTGGCAGTGGGAAAAATATAATAAATGGAAACTGAACCCAAGAAATATATAATTATAACCACTCTTATTTATTTAAATCATTTGTACATCTGCCTATCTGTTCTGAAAGCTATGCCAAACAATGCCAGTGCTACTACTGTCATAGCGTTCTGAGAGGGAACAGTCCACCTACGGTTGTGTCAACTGCTTTCTGTTATGATCACTTTCATATTGTTGTCATTCCCAAGTTTGCAATCTAATTTATTCTCAGAGATTTCCTGGGGTTTCTCTGTCATACCCATATGCTCCTCCTTAAATCTAATCTAATCCATCAGAGCTGATTCCAAGCTCACCCTTCAAGTGAAGGGTGTGCAGATTACAATGCCCCTACAACTATAAATGTTACACTACCACTACTTCCCATGGCTTCTCCCTGGAAAAAATGATCCATTCATTATATATGATACATTAGCAAGCAACAAATCATTATTATAGAATCATAGAATAACAGAGGGAACTTTGAGATTCAGTAGGAGACCCTATACTGTACTATTCCGGACAAATGGTTGTCCAATCTCTTCTTGAAAACCTCCAATGATGGAGCACCCATAACTTCCGGATTCAAGAGGTTCTATTGATTGTTCTCACTGATATGAAATTTGTCCTTAATTCTACATTGGATCTTTTCTTCATTCATAAGCTTCCATACATTACTTCTTGCCCTTATTTCAGGTGCTTTAGAGGCCTGTCAAACTTCTGGCCCATGGGCCACATGCATCACATGCTGGCCATGCCCATACCCAGTTTAGCAAAGGGGAAAAAAGTTTTGATACGTCACGTGTCTCTGCCCAGATGTGAGTGTGACACCCCTACTTTAGAGAATAGATTGATTCCCTCTTCTCTGCGACAGCCCATCAAATATTGAGACGGCTATCATATCACCTACCCTACAGTCCTGTTCTTTGTTAGACTAGTTCCTGTAACTGATTATCAAACAGTCTCGAGACCCCTAATCATCTTTGTTGCTCTTCTCTGCACTCTTTTTAAAGCTTCAACATCTATTTTATATCTTTTTTGTATACCTTAATGTTAAATAAAGATTTTGTTTGTCACAAAAGACAGACACGCTTAAAATACATTGCATCTTTTTCTTTTCCATCCAGTTTCATTTCTTTAACACTTGAGATTTTAATCAAGGATTTCAGAATACAGCCCTATTGTTTGACTAATGGGTCCCTGAAATGACTAGTTTTTACAGAGCCAAGGAACTGGAGTATGTATGTATGTATGTATGATGTGTGGGCTCCCTTAAAATGTGTGCCATCACTCTGAATGATAATAAAAAATAGTTAAGAAGTTTAATGAGAATTTTCATGAGTTAAAAAAGCAATAATTGAATGTAGGTATTGTGTCATGAATATAACTGTCAGATATAAGTTGAGGTTAATGATAGAAAGATTTCTTTCATCAGCTCTGCTGTATTTCAGTGACCCAGATAAAGGGAACGTCTTCTCCTGATTATCTCCTGAAAAAAATTTACCAAACATCAGGATGGACAACAGAAAAAAAAACCTATTTCATCATGAATGTAAGAAAAAATATGATAAACTCACCATTTTGATGAATGCAACACATCTTAGGAACACTATATTTACAGTATTTATAAAACGTCTTCCATAATTATATTTCAGCCCAAATCTTTTTAATGAAAGAAGTTTTAATTTCCAGATAATGTTTGACATAGTTATTACTGAAGAAGTACCCACTATACTGCAAAGTAAAACAAAAATCCTAGGAAGTTAACCAAAACAGATTTCTATTGTTTAGGCTACTGAGCAGCTAAAGTTCAACTCTGTCTGCATAGTGCTGATACAGTGTAAGGTTTTGTAAGTAAATAAGACACACATTTCTAAGATAAGAGAGAATAATAGCACATCATTAGCACTACCAACCCAATTTATGTTCCACTTTTTTATTTTATGACTCTTATCAGCAAATCACTGTAATGTGCTTTGCAAGGAAATCAGTCACAATACTGAATAGCAAGTGCAAGAGAACAGAACTCTCTCCCAATAGGCATCATATTCACTTATTCAAAGGACAGGTTTGGGGTTGAACAATATTGGTCTGAAAGTAGAGTTTTGTTATTGGATTTTTGTTATTGTTGCTGCTGCTGTTTTTGTAAAACCCATTTGGCATAACACATAAAGCAAATGAGACCATACTAAACAGTGGTAGAATTCAATTTTTTTTACTACCGGTTCTGTGGGCGTGGCTTATTTGGTGGGCATGGCTTGTGGTCATGTGACTGGGTGGGCATGGATTTGTGGTCATGTGACTGGGTGGGCGTGGTCAACTCAATGTCACTCACATCAAGGGGTGCCTCACCTGGCCCCTCCTCTCCCAGCCATTCCTTGTCACCCAACCTCAACTTATTTATAGTTCTGTAAAAATGTTGTTCACCTTTTTTGACTTTATTATCTGCATACTATAGATGTACTTTCATGGACCACTGGGAGGAGGAAATGGCTCACATGCTTTAAGAGTGTGATAGGCAACAGGCTTTTAAGGGGCTGCCACAAAGAAAGGGGGACAATGTATTTTCCAAAGAAGCAGAATGCAAACAAGAAGCAATGGATGTAAACTGAAGAGAGAGAAGCAACCTAAAACTAAGAAGAAACTTCCTGACAGTGAGAACAATTAACCAGTGGAACTGCCTGTCTCCAGAAGTTCTGGGTGCTCAATCACTGGAAGTTTTTAAGAAAAGACTGGACAGCCATTTCTCTGAAATGGTATAGGGTTCACCCCAAGCTCCCTTCTAAGTATTATTCTGACACCTTTCCCAGGATTTCTACTCAGAGTTTGGTATCCTCACTTTTCTTGCCTGAGCTGGGGGTTGGACTAGAAGACCTCCAAGGTCCCTTTCAACTCTTGTTAAACACATGTGTATTTTATGCTCTGGACTATTGACATTGAATGCATGTAAACCCTGAAAAATATGTGCTAACTCTGGGCAAAAGAAAGGCAGAAAAATCACTCGATGTGTAGGGACAGTGTAAAATATTAACACATGATAAATAATGGAACAATTAAAAATTATAGCACAGAGTTTTATCTCTCTCTCTCTTCCTATTTTTTCTTTCTTTCTCTACTTTCTTCCTTCTTTCTTTCTTTCTTTCTTTCTTTCTCTCTCTCTCATACACACACACACACACACACACACACACAGCACGTAACAGACAAGCATTTTGGAAGCAACTCCTTTAAATTTCTCTAAGGCTGAGTGGATTCCCCCACCCCCTCTGTCAGACCTCACTCCTTCTCACTCCAGCACTTTAACTCACAAGGGGAAAGTGTCCATGGGGAATCCTTGGAGAAGTTTTTAAAAGACCTGCTTCCAAAATGCATTTCTTTTACATTGCAAAAGTGCTCCAAGGCTCGATTCACCCCCGCCCCCTCTGTCAGACTGCACTCTTTCTCACCCCAGACACTTTAACTCACATGGGGAAAGTGATACTTGAAGCGTCCATGCCTTTCTTCCTTTCCCCCAGGGAGAAAGAGGACGTGGGGAACGGAAAGCTTGACCGGGCAACCGGGTTGGGGACTTGGCCAGCCAGGGGTTGCCACTGGTTCGGCGATCCATGCCAAATAACCGCTACCGGTTTGCTCGAGTAGGTGCGAACCGGTTGAATACCACCTCTGATACTAAACTGCTGGAAATTTATGTATAGCAATAAGCAATTAAGAAGCAGAAAGTTGAACAATATTGGCAGTTAGTGCCTTTCTTAGAGGCTGGTTTAAGACTATAATGTGGGGGAACTCATACTCAATTCCACAGCTGTTAATGTACAACACTTCTGATCATACCATATTGCTTAATGTACAAATGAAATCACTATTTAAAAAATCATGTAGGCATTGTTACCATTGTGCGGGTGATACACAGCAGTATTTGCTCTCATCTGCTGCCATGGATTAAACTCGTCATCAGTACCTGAACGCCATAAAAATTAGCTGAGAGAAAATTCAGACCAAACATAATTGTTGAGCAGGCCACATATCCTGAAATGGAAAAGCAACCTTGGAATGGGATACTACTCTTATCCTATGAAAATTACATTAGCAGTTTGCAGTATTTGTAGACGTTGCTTTGAACCTACATGTTCACACTGCAGCTGCAGAAAGGAGTGTGTTTGGCTTTAGCTATAGCATCATCATCCTTTCTTCACAAGATCAAATCTGCACTTTTAACATATATCCCAATATTTATTATTTATGCCTATTTCTTTAGACTTTAGAAACTACATCTGGTCTAGAATGCAGCAGCAAGCATGCTGATATGTACCTACTTATAGGATCATACCTTGTCTTGCAAGGGCTGATTTGGTTACAATTTGATGCTGAGTACAATTTAAAGGATTAATGAGCCTCCTTTAACAGAACAATAGATAAGCAATTTAGGCTAGTGAGTCCCAAAATCTGCTCAGTGTGTGAATCAAGTACTTTCAGCAGATATCTGAATATTTCCAGGAAAGGGGAGCCCATTGCATTTGTGAATAAAAACTTTTCTTAATGTTAGATTTTTTTTTAAACATTCAACTGGAATATCCCTCTTGATAACTTAAATATTTTATGTATTACACTGTGGAATAATTGAAACTATATTTTTATATACCTCTGACTGTCAAATCTTTCAGATTTATTTGAAGTGTGCTGTCAAATCCCCATCTAGCCTCCACTACTCAAACAACCCAATTCTCTCAATCTCTCATTTTAGGATTTAATTCTGTATAGTGGCTCCTGACAATCCTTGCCATTTTTCTCAGAGTCAGCTCCTTTTAAAAAAACTTTTTTAAAAACATGTTGCCTCATACCAGTCACAGTATTCCAAGTGGGGTTTGCATAATACAAAATAAAATAGAATTATTGCTTCCCATTATTCCTCCATGACTCTTGATGGAAAACTGCATCTGTTTTTCCCCATCCACATCAATCTATTGCTCATATTCAATATTCAAATCAACTAATATTCCAAGATCTTTTCACAAGCGCTATTTCTGAGTTCCCATCCGATACTTGTGACTTTGGTATCTGCTTCCTGAGTAACTTTTACCTTATGATTCTTGACTCTTGACAAATGTATCTTTTCTTTTATGTACACTGAGAGCATATGCACCAAGACAAATTCCTTATGTGTCCAATCACATTTGGCCAATAAAGAATTCTATTCTATCTATTCTATTATTTGCAATCGATAAAGAGTCACCGACAAGTATTTTGAAAGAACTTACAAAATGGGTCCTGGTCTTAACTTTGGCTGCCTGAAGAATCTTCAAATCTGGAAAAATTATTTTACAATCCTGCCTGGTAGGATTTTGCCAGCTAATAACATTTGTGCTAAATGAAATGCTCTCTAACAAAGAAAGGCCAGAATATTTTGTGCAGAAAATTATTCTTAATTGTACACATTCATAGAGGAGGGTCCTAAGTACTAATATGAAGTTTATTGAGGCTACAAAGAGATCCCAAGATAAATAAAACACAAAAAAGCAAGCTTTTTCCTCCTCCAATACTAAACAAAAGATTAACATTTATTCTGTACCATATGAATGACATATTCTTCCTCACAAGATCAGTCTTCCACAGAATCTACAAACCATAGGTGTTTACTGCAATGAAATAAAAATAGAATTAGCAGGAATAATAGGTGACATTTACAAAAAAATTAAGTGCTAATGGTCCCCTTAAATCAGCAATCAAATTAAGAACTTTAAGTACTTAAGAATTTTCTTTCAAACTCCTAAAGCTTTGAAGGAACAAATCAGTCATTTCATCACATGCACAAAAAACCCTCTACTACTATAATTAGATTTGCCAACCATCATAGAAATAATTACAACCCTGTTGCACTTACATTATGTTAGTGTTGAGTGATATTGTATAAATCTCTGCCTAAAGAGAAATACATCTTGCAAATAATTCAATCTACTTTTTAAGAACAATGTTTCATACCTTTTCGCCACCACATATCAAATACAACTCTCAGACTGGACCTCGGACAAGTATCAATAAAAATATGCAGTTGACTGAAATACTGATGAACATGATTGATCTGGAAAAGATATATTATTTATTTAATTCTCATCGATAACTTTGATTCTGGCAAGAAATAGCAGCTTTTGCTTTGGCCTATTGGCTCAACCTTTGAAAATACTGGTGCCTGTAAAAGCTATATCAGAAGTTTGTCCTAAACATAGATTTGCAGATGGATTAAAATAAAATCTCTCACTATTGTAACAGTAACCTTTGAAATAGACTTTTTCTGTTCTCATATAATATGTCTATTCATCACAAAAACGAATGTATACGTTTGAGGCAAAGCTTAGACATCCTATGGCCTTCAAATTTGTGCACTGTAGAAAGTTAGCACCCACCCTTCTCCTAGAAGAATGGGTGTTGGTAAATTTACCTGTGAACGTCCTTTCTATCTATGCTGCAAGAGAGCTCAGGATGAGTAGACTTCTTCTTATGATGTCATTAAGCTGAGTCCGTACTTGTATATATAAAAGCCAGCCCCCGGGAGTATCCCCAGCTTTGGCAAAGATACTTGACAGACTGAAGAAGTGTCTCTGAAAGCAAACAATCTATTACATTAACATGTCTTACCATCTCCGGACGAACCAAGGGAGGGGCTGGGCTCACTCACAGCATAGATAGAAAGGGCGTTCACAGGTAAATTTACCAACGTCCGTTCTCCTCCATGCTGCAGCAAGAGCCCAGGATGGGACGTACCAGAGCTTGCATGTCCGCGGACAGGTCCTCGTCTGGACAATCATTCTGACTGTGGAACCACTTGCTGAAGTACCCATCTGCCGAAGGCCGCAGTCGCCGAGGCAAAGGAACCCAGACGGTAGTGTCTGATGAAGGGAGATGGGGATGTCCACGTGGCCGCTCTGCAAATCTCTTCCAAGGATGCCTGGGTAGCCCAGGCAGCTGAAGTGGCAGCACTTCTGGTAGAGTGCGCTGTCAGACCTCGAGGCACCTGAAGAGCCACCGCTTTGTAGGCTTGTGCAATGCACGTCCTAACCCACCTGCTAATAGTAGGGAAAGAGGCCTTGTTGCCCAAGTGAGAAGGGGAAAAAGAAACAAACATGGCTTCTGTCTTCCTAAAAGAGAAAGTGCGCTTGATGTAAATTCTGAGGGCCCTTCTGACATCTAGAGTGTGCCACTTGCGCTCTAAGTCATGGTGCGGAAGGGGGCAGAAATCAGGCAACACAATGTCCTGGGAACGGTGGAACCAGGTGTTAACCTTTGGGATAAAGGAGGGGTCTAAACAGAGGACAACCCTATCATTGTGAAAGGCGCAGAGGTCCTGCCTGATCGAAAGAGCAGCCAGCTCTGACACCCTTCTGGCCGAAGTGATTGAAACGAGAAAAACTACCTTTAGTGTTAAGAATTGGAGAGACACTGTTCTAAGAGGTTCAAAGTGGGGCTTCGTAAGGGCATTGAGTACCATATGAAGGTCCCATGAAGGCTACCTGTGCACCACAGGTGGGTGTAGGTTGGAAGCCCATTTTAAAAATCTCCTGAACGAGGGGTGATGAGACAAGGATGGAAATGAACCCCATGAAAGAACTGAGGAGATAGCTGCTACCTGGGACATAAGGTGTTGGGGGCTAGACCTTTCTCCAAGCCATCCTGAAGGAAAGAACCTCTGCCAATTGGGCTGAGGAAGGAGAGAGACCCTCCTTGAGGCCCCATTGACAGAGAATCCTCCAGGTGGCATCATAGATGCGCCTCGTAGATGGTTTATGAGACCCCAGGATGGTGAGGATAACCCTCTCTGGGAGATTAGTCTCCCTTAGCCATTGCCGCTCAAGCGCCACATTCAGCTTGAGCCACTGGGGATCTGTATGGATCAGGGCCCCCTGATGCAGCGAGATCAGATGGGCTGGGATTCTCCAAGGCGTGGCCACAGACAGACTGACCAGGTCTGCAAACCAGGGCCTCCGTGGCCAATATGGTGCCAGGAGAATTAGCTCCACTTGTTCCTCCAACAACTTCCGTATGACCGCTGGAATGATGGGAAGAGGGTGAAAGGCATAGAGGAGACCCATGGGCCATCTGCACCGAAGAGCATTGGTCCCCCCAGCTCCCTGGCAAGGAAACTGGGTGAAAAATCTGTTGACTTGGGTGTTTTGAGGAGTGGAGAAGAGATCCACCTCTGGAGTTCCAAATCTGAGAGAAAGATCCCTGAATAGGGACGGGTGAATGGACCATTCTGCCTGGTTGACTGAACTCCTGGTCAGCCAGTCGGATTGGGAGTTGTTGACTCCGGAGATGTGATCCGCTGAGATCGACAGCAAGTGTTTCTCTGCCCATAGCCCCAAACATTCTGCCTCCCTCATAAGTGCCTTGGATCTCGTCCCCCCCGCCTATTGACGTGTGCCTTTGCGGCCATATTGTTCGTCAACACGAGAACATGGAAGCCGGTCACAGAGGCTCTGAAATGCCTGAGAGCCAGAGATATAGCTCTGAGCTCTAACCAATTTATGGGACGGGTTGTCTGACCTGGACCAAACCCCTTGAGCTATCTGACCCTCCATATGGGAGCCCCAAACCAGAAGGCTGGCATCTGTGGTGATTACTAGCCTGCCTGGCTCCTTGAACTGGAACCCCTTTCAGAGGGACAGGGAGAGCCACCAATTGAGGGACCGCCGGGCCTGTGGAGAGAGCAGGACCTTGACCGATGTGTGGCTGGTTCTTGTTTGTTGAAAGGGGAGCAGGAACCATTGGAGCGATCAGGAGTGAAGCCATGCACATGGGATGATGCCGATACAGGAGGCCATCTTTCCCAATAGTTTGGACAGCATCAACAGGGGAACAGTCTGTTGCTGTTGAATCTGGCTGATGATCTCTGCAATGTTTTTTCCACGATCTGGAGACAGGAAAACCTGGCACAAAGTTATATCGATAACTGCTCCCAAGTGCAGCAATTTCGTCGTGGGTGAGAGATGGCTCTTCTTGGTGTTGATGGAAAAGCCGTGGCTTTGGAGGCAGAACAGGGTAATCTGTAGGTCTCAATGGGCAGAGTGGATGGAGGAGGACAGTATCAACATGTCATCCAAATAGCATTGGATCCTCACTGGAACAGAATGTAGGTGAAGCCACCAATGCTGCTAGAATCTTTGTGAAGACCCTTGGAGCCGATGAGCGGTCAAAGAGAAGGGCTCAATACTGGTAGTGGGCATTCTGGTAACAGAAATGGAGAAACTGGTGATGATGAGGCCAGATGGAGATGTGGAGGTAAGCCTCCGTGAGATCACTGGAAGAGAGGAGGTCACCCTCCTGAATGCTCTCTAAAATAGAATGCAGTGTCTTCATTTTAAATCGCCTGTATTTGACAAATTGATTGAGAAATTTTACGTCAAGGATGGCTCGCCAAACCCCCCCCCCCCCAAGGCTTTGGGAACAACAAAAAGATGAGAGTAAAATCCACATCCCCGTTGTAAGGTGGGGACTGGTTGAATATCCCTTATGTCGAGTAGGTGTTGAATGGCCGAATTCATAAGGGCTCTCTTTGAAGTGTCCCATGAAATGGGACAAATCAAAAAAATTTCTGGGGGTGATGATAGAAATTCCAATTGTAGTCCTGACCTAACAGTGTTGAGAACCCAGGCATCCGTCGTTGACTCCTCCCATTTGGAGGCGAAGAAGGCTAAATGACCTCTGATGGGTGGGGAGAACGAGATATTACTTAGAGCGACGGAAGGAATGACCCCCTCCCCCCTGAAAGGGCCATTTACCAGCAGAAGGTTGTTGTCTGTGAGGTGCTTCTGGGCGTTGTTCTTGGTGTTGGGAATACGCCCTCTGTGGCCGAGTAAAGCGGGAGGTGGTCTCTGCCCGAAAGGCAGGTGAGCGATAAGGAGCTGGGCAATAGTCAGCTTTTTTCCCCCAAGGAGGAAAGAATTTTCCATTTATCTCTGGTCTCAATGAGATACGGCTCTAGAGCCTTGCCGAAAAGCTTGTCTCATACGCTGGGGGCAGAAGCCAGCTTCTATTTGTGGCGTGACTCCGCCTGCCAATTTCGGAGCCACAGAAGGCTTCTCGCTGCCACCGAAGTTGCCATGGCCCTTGATGCAAATTTGGCGGAATTGAGGGTGGCACCGCAGTGAATTCCACAGCTGCTATAATTTTGTTAAGGTCCTGATGAGACCTGATGTCAGAGGCTGGCAATCGATCCTGCAGTTGATGTAGCCCTCATAGAGATGCCCTCATGAAAAACGATGCAGTGGTCGAAGCCCGGACAGCCCACGCAGGTGCTTGGTGGTTGCATTTGAGGGTCTGTTCGGAACGCTTATCTTCTGATTTGAGTACATCTTCTGGCTCGGTGGGAGTGCCAGAAGAGGAGAATGATGCCACAACCGGAGTGTCTACTGAGGGCACTGCAAGGGCGTTGGCTAGGGATGTGCTGACACTGTAAAACCGCTTGTCCAAAGATGATGGACGAGGACCTGCCGAAGGGGAAGCGCACTGCTCCTTGACCATGTCGAGAAACAAAAGGGGGGAAGGCAAAACCTCCGTGTGTACTACAGGCTTGGAGAAAAGGGAGTCTCCTTGCCCGGAGGGTTCCCCTTGTGGTTCAGGAGCCACTTCCTCAGGTGACAGCTTGGCGGTGACCAGGTCCTTGCTAAGTAAGGGTTTAAAGAGGGCTGGTTTAAAGACCAATGCAGAGGAAGGCTGATCTGGACGAGAGTCTTCTTCCTCTGAAAGGTTGCGATCACAAATTTTGCCCTCTTCACGCTCTGAAAAAGAAGAGCAACTGTGTTCAGATGTGGAGGCACCCTCTTCCCCTTCATAATACTCCCATTCTGCCTGTGAAGAATGGGCCCTGAGGTCCTGGGGCCTGTGGAAATCTCGTTGAGGTAAGGAGCCTATGGACTAAGGAGGGTGAAGGGCCTGAACCCTTTCCAGAGGCCGAAGAATCTGTTGAAAACCTTCAGCCAATCCTTCTAATGGCTAAGGAAACGACATCTTGAATCTCCCTAGGGTTGTTGGGCCAAAGGCCAGCTGCCGTGGGTGTAAAGGTAGCTTCCGGCCTGATTTGGGAGGAGGCCTGAACTCTAGAGGGAAGAAAGGGAGCATAGGGCCCAGAAACTTGTTGGAAATATGGCCCAGACCTGCTCAAATCCTGAGGATCTAGTTGTTCCTCAAATGCCTCAGGAGACCAGGCAGGGGGGTCCAAAGGCTCCATGAACAACTTCCCCTCCCCTGGGGGGGCTTCTCTGGGAACCCTGATGTTCGCCTGGCTGGGAAGCTTGTTGCAGTTGCCCTCTCATTTGTTGAATAGTTTTGTTGAACTGCCTCTCTAGAGCCACGTCTGCATTTTTCTGCTCTCAACTCAGCCTAAGTTGTCTTTTTGGGGGCTAGAGCCTTAGCTCTGATTTTTGCAGCCACTTCCCTCTGAGCAGTAGACTGTTTGCGTCTTTTCCTTTTAATGGATCGGAGGGTCTGTTCCACTGCATGAGCCTTGTCCTGATCTATTTTAATATAGGCAAGGCTCAAGCGTTGTGAGAATGGCTGTCAATTGAGTCTTTGTTGGCCTGAAAATGGCCACTCACCTCATGTCTGAAGAGACTGCACTCCAAGATGGCTGCTGCTTGTCAAGGGCTCCAAAGAAGTAGAAATCACTCCTTAGGCTATTGTGAGTCCCGAGTGATAGGATCAGCCAGAGAAAAAGAGTCGCAGCCTAAGCGATCAGCTGGCTGGCGCTGTTATCGGTTTGTCGATCAGTTTTATGATCATGCAAACCGCGGCTATGGGGAAGGTAGCTCAGACGCTTCCCTGCTTGCCTCGCAGCACTTGGGAAACAAGATCCCAACGTTGCAGGAGAACGGAGCCCCGCTCTCCTGAAGTTGCAGCTGCCCGGATCCCCGGGAGCTGATTGAAGTGAGGATCGCTGCTTAGAAATTCAGTAAAAACAAATGCTAACGCTTTCAGAGACACAGCTTGTGACTTAAAGAAGCTGAGTTAAAGCTGGGGATACTCCCGGGGGCTGGCTTTTATATATACAAGTACACTCAGCTTAATGATGTCATAAGAAGGAGTCTACCCATCCTGGGCTCTTGCTGCAGCATGGAGGAGAATGAAATATTCTAGGAGAAATTAAAAAGGCAGAATATTTCCCCTAAAAGAGAAATAAAAATCTTAAAGGAAACAGAAACAACCCCCCTCTCTTTCTTCTTCAGGTAGAGGTTGGAATGGCTTCAATTAAAAACTACGTGAGAAAGCACATTAATTATTGGCACAATAATTTTTAACCCAAGCACTGTTTTGACACTTCAAGAAAAATCCCAGTCTTCCTGGTAAATTCACTTTGTGCCATCTTCACCTATTCTGGGTCTAATGCACTAATACCACTGGGGTTTGACCAAGCCCGGACACCTTTTAAGCAATGTCAGAGATATTGACCTGCAAAGAGATCTCAGGCTCCATCCTACACTATCCCAATTTAAAAATAAAGTATGCAGCTGGTCAATTTCTGTCCAATACTGGTTCAAAAAGTACCAGAAGGTCACTTATATTGGCCTATTGTAATGCCCTCCCCTCAATTCATCTGGAAAGTGGGATTCACCGCATTCGAAGAACAGTGCTTCTGCCCTTTTATGCGAAGGGAATTAAGACACATGATGCTGCGCTGCTGCTGTTTGAAAGAGCTTAAAGCATCTCTTTGGGCTTTATCTATCACTTCATTCATAATATGATCCTCAAGGAGAGTACAGGCTGATTATATTTACTTCCTTTTAGCCACTCAGAAAGTGGGGGTTTCTGGTAATGTGCGGTGTTTTGCATGTGGCCTACGACTGAACATAAATAACTGGTGCAACTGAGGTGACTCCAAATATTATCTTATGACAGCATAATGCATCATGGTCTTCCTTCCTTCTTTTTAGTATATTATATACTTCACTATGTTTTCCTTTATTGCGTTAATAACATTAATGTAAATTAACCATTTCTTAGAAATATGAGAATTACTATTATGACTAGTTCAACAATCTTTTAATAAATAAAAATTCAAAGATTTTAGTATCCTACAGGGAGTCTTCAACTTACAATCACAGTTGGGATCTGAAATCCATTTCTCAACTTTTTTTGCGGCAGTTGTTAAGCAAATCACCATGGCTGTTAAGGAAATCAGTGATTGTTAAGCCAATAGCATTGTCATTAAGCAAACCCATTCTTCCAAAAGAATTGCAAAAAAATACACACACACATACACCAGAAACTGACAAAAAAATAAATAAAAACATTCACAATTGTGATTATGTGGATGTGAGATGCTATAATCACTCATAAAGGCAAGCTGGTTGCCAAATGCCTGAAATGTGGTCACATGACTGCACATTTCACAACAATCAGAGGTGCTTTAGAAGCCATAAAGTAATAATTGCATGTTTTTGTTATGTAGGTCTTTGAAACAAATAAAATTAAAAATCAAGGGCTTTTTTAATGCAGCCTAACAAAAAAAACTGATGTTAATATGCATAAAGAAACAATAAAAAGGCTACTAAAGGAGGCAGAAAAATGTAACACAACTATTTTACACTACATACTCACAGTAATTCAAATTGCAACAAATAAAGAAAACAGCAAGCCTGTATCATCTGCACTCAGGTATCAGAATAAAGTCTTGTAAGAGTAAGGGGCATATAATAGATGAACAGTAGCATTTATGTATCATTGTTCCTTGAAAATAGCTTTCATGGGATGATATGTATTGGGGCAGGCGGGGGTGTGTCAAATGTTGCAGTTAATATCTGGAATCTTCAAAATGGACTGAACCAGTGAACCTATTTGTTTTTTTAAATGTCATATCATTATTTCAAAGCTTACATTTTAATTTTTATCTTTTTTTGTCAATTTTTTTCCAGCTATCAATATGGGGAACATTCAGAAAACCAAGTAGCAGAATTTACCACCCTCCTCTTAAACAGATTAATAGGTAGGCCTTTGCTTTTGACCAATCAAATACTATTTCTAAATAAAATTTTCTGGGGTTTTTTAACAGTTAAGCAACAAAATAAAATTGGACTACAAGTTGTGATCCTACGATTGTGGGATACGGCAACCGGTGTAAGTGCGAGCTTGTTGTCAAATGCCTGGATCATGGTCACATGACCACAGGGGTTCTGAAATAGCTGGAACATTGAGTAGTATTTGTATGTGCCAACATAACTTTGGATGTTTGCTGAACAAGTGCTCATTAACTGACTATTACCTGTATGTTGCCACTAGAAAGTCCACCATGGTAGGTTAGTAATCTTTATTGTGGTCTTTCAACAGTGAGTGTACATATACACACATATAGACGATTAATACATTATAAAAAAGAGAAGTAGAAGGAAGATAACATTTTGAAGGTATTAAAGAAATGCAGTCTTATTGGTCAATATTTGCTGCCTCACCTTCATGGAAGCAAGGAAACTTTGGCTAATGTATAAGTAATAGTGGTCTTACAATCTGATAAAAGGTAGGAGATACACAGTAGTCATCTATTCTTGGGGGTTGCTTTATGAAGAGCTGAATTAATACATCATTCAGTTTCAAACAGAGGTTACAATACAATATGATATGTTGCATGCAGCAAAGTTGTTCATAGAAGAGATTTTTTGGGTATCTATGATTGCTGAAAGGAACGTGTTGGATCTAGCTAGAGTTTACATAATTCTGTAACCTTCAAACAAAACTTTATTAATTATATTCCATCTTTACTTCAGGAACTCAAGTCAGTGTAAAAAAATGCTCATTCCTTCTTATTTTGCCCCTCAGCAACAACAAAAAACAAAAACAAAAGAATACATGTGAGGTACAGTAGGTTGAAAGTCATTGGGTGAAAGTCAATATATTACTTTACATTACTTTCCTGAACAGTATAAATTTAAAGGTCAAACCTTTTGTTTCTAAAATGTATGAAAAAAAACCAAAATGAAATAACTACATAGTTTAAATGTGACTAATTGTTGTCCGCAATAATAATATGGTATAAATGTTTCATTTTTAAAATATTCTTAGATTATTTCAATGTTCGAATATTCTTAATATTGTGCCCCGATTTTTTGTGACCCAACACTTTTGACCACTTAAAAAAAGGTTTCTAGTTTCAATATTTATTTTTCCCCTATTTCACAAATGGCCAATCTAGGGGACTCAGGCTAAGAAAGCAAACCACTGGTTTATGTTGTGTCACTTCACTAACACAATCCCGTATCATTTTTTTTAATGATGTATGTAGAATTTTATGTATTTACACACACACACACACACACACACACACACACACACACGGTCAAAGACCACCTAATAGTTTTTCTACATATCTATATTTTGATATAAATGTTGTATGTCTGCAATCTTATGACATTAATCATCATAACAGCGATAAGGCATTATATACCGCTTCACAGCCCTTTCTAAGCCGTTTAAAAAGTCAGCATACCACCCACAACAACATTTTACCGACCTCAGAAGGATGGAAGGCTGAGTTAACCTTGAGTCAGTCAGAATCGAACTCCTGGAGTGAGCAGTGAGTTAGCCTGCTGTACTGCATTCTAACCACTTCGCCACAATGACGCTTCCTCTTATCCATAGATATTCATCATCTAAATTCAAGTAAAACATTGTAGATACTTTTTCCAATTGGACAGGAACACGATTGCTTGGTAAATTAAATAAATATCCCACACTGTACAGTGTTTGAAGCTAATTACATTACAAAAAAGCACAAAAAATATTGCAGCTATATATCATTTTAAGAAAGTAATGCTTAAAAATAGGTAGTTTTCTTACAGTTTTTCCTGAAAATCTACTATTTCTCTTCTGCTTTACATAACTTTGAACTCAACCCACATTATGTAGTCTGTAGTACGTTACTGCTCCCAATATATATAAATTCAGTTGTTCAATTGCACCCTTTTTTTCTATTCATTAGGTTAAATGTCTCCTGGAAAAATGACTGCCTTCCAATTTCACTGCTTCTCATCTTTTAATTTAACAACAATAAAGTTTTCCTATAAAGTAGAATGCAATAAGATCAGTAAGGTTCTTAAATCCAGTTAGAAAACAGAAACAAAACTGCTCTGATCTCCTCATTTTTATTTGAAAAAACAAACAAAAAAACAACTCTGCAGTAGACCTTGGTCGCTAAAATCCAAACAGTAAAAGAATTATATTCTATAAGTATTTTTATAAAAAGTTTTATTATGTAATTAAGGTGATCTTTTTTTAAAAAAAAATCAGTATTTTAAAGAAATAGGCAAAATATTTTTTTTAAAAACCCTGAAGCATAGGCTTTTTTTAAAAAAAATATCTGTTTATGTCTTCGGAAAGAACATTCCGTATAATGAAAAACATGACCAAATTTTTCACAGTACATCACTATAAAACCCTGTAATTGACTTCTGGGGTTGGTTTACTCTATGTCTATTTTTGTCTACATAGAAAACAGAAATGATGTGGTAAAAGACCAAAATGCAGGTCTCATTGCAGGATAAGGCTCCATCCTGATTAACAAAGTAATATCATGTTTTCTCTGGGAAACATGCCCATTTTGTAGAGGAGAATTCAGTATACATGAACCATCATTACAAAACACACATACACATGCAATAGAAACATAAAAGTTCAAAGATTTGATCTATAAAGTCAAGCTCTCAAATTTTGGTGAATGATCCTTTGCTTTAACTGGACGAGGATGGATCTGCTAAACCCTTAGACACAATGGAATGTAATTTCATCCATAACTCTAGATGCATTTCACATTTTTTCAAAGTACAGTACTTAAGACCATTAAGCCATCATTCATTATTATTTATTTAATTCAACCTCAGAAGCCTTACATTTAAATATAATTTAGCTACAATTTACTAAAAAAACAAGAAATGTGCTATCTAAGAGAGACAAGAAAATCAGTTTGGCAGAACATAAATCTCTTCCTTTATAGCCAAAACAATAATCTACCAAGATAAGGATCATGGGACTACCATTCCCCAGTAGGAAGAGGGGAAAATGGGAGTAAGGAATAAAGCAATATTTTTTAACAGTGGGCTACTCTTCTTTAAAGTACTTTTTTCAGGCTCTGAAGGTCTTGAGATATGCAGTAAAACAATCTGAAAGATAAAATCTTTCTTTTACTTTTCTCTTCATTCATTCATTCATTCTGTATATGTGGACTGGAGATATATTAATTAAAAAAAGAAACTGAAATGTGCATTTGAGAGCTTATTTTTTCAAGTAAGTTTGAAAACTTAGTAACTACAAATCAATATAATTAACCATCAGTTTGCTATTTAATTTCAGCAGTGAAACCTGAGGAATTACAAGAAGCTGCTAATAGGGGAAGAGCTTCAATTCATTCTTTAACACACAATTATATAGTCTGTTTTTCATGCACACACCTCCAAAAGATGTCAACTTTCCATTTTTTAACAGCTTTCTCACTGACCATTTTCCTATCTTTATTTCTAGGTCATTCATATTTCGAATTGTTACCATCAGGGAGACATTATATGTGTCTTAAAATGAGGACTAATAGACTGAGAAACAGTTTCTTTTCCAAGGCAATAATTGTCTTGAATCAAACAGTACATTTGTGATTTAGTTCTATGTATAAAGTGGCATTTTTAAACTATCTAACTTAATATATGTTTTAAATAGGTTTTAGACTAGGTTTTTAATTATTATTATTACTTTAATTATTTTACTTTTTAAACGCTGTGTAGTGTGATGTTTGGGGCACTGTGCTGGAGTTGCTTTCAAATTTCATTGTATTTTGAATGCAATGACAATAAAGGTTTTCTATTCTATTCTATTCTATTCTATCTCACATGACCATTTATATGTCAGCCAAATGGCAGGCTGAACCTGTTTAAATATATTTATGTACATATGAAGGGGAAAATGTTACTACTCCAGTAACAATAGACTTACAGATAGGATTTGGAATCTAAGATGAAAAAAAGACATTTTATCCACAAGTGCTTAGCAAACAAATTTCAGCAAGTCAAGACAATTTCCACCAGGGGAACAAAGCTATAGGAACTAAATCTATTTTGTTTAGCTTTGCTATGCAAGAGTAAGAAGCTCAGCTTTGGTTTTGTTTTTTAGACATGTTGTAGTACTGAACACTTTATTAGAATACTTTGGGCCAGGTTAAGGCTTTCATGTCCCATGAGCAAATAGAAAAGACTATAAACCACCATCAGATGCATGTTCTCCAGGCTTATATGAGACATACTTGCATAATCTATTCTGCTATCAAGAATAACATTATATAGGGCTCAACATTCTACTTTGCCCATTGAATGAAGTCATCTTCCATTAACTAACATGAGGAAACTTGCTTTTAATATTTTTTTAAAAAACCAATCATTTAATAGTATACTAACAAGTTTTAAAACCTCTGAAAAAAGCAGTCATACAGTATCCTACATAACAAAAAAACAAAAAATGTATAAAGTTAACATCTACTAAATGATGGCATTGTAACAGATGAGATCTTTGAGGCTCCTCATAATTAGCAAAAGTCCAGGAAAGAGAGAGTGATTTGTACATTCTCTTTGACAAATAATGGACAAAAAGGAGAAAAACATTGGATGAATGGGTGTCATAATGGTCAGGACAAAGTTTGTTTTGAGTGAAGCTTGGCTCTCAGCAACTTCTTTGATAGATTCATGTAGTTTTCTTGTCCATCAAGTAAACATTAAGAGAACCAAAAACACCAGCTAAAAGAAAGCTGGCTATAAGACTAATATGTAATAGAGACAAAAAGCAAATGTTTTAGAAATAACAGTTCAGTGGTTTATATAAACAAAGCTTTAACATTAAAGCTGTAGATTTTTATAAACTGTAAAACTGGAAGCACCCTTTTGCTTACACATGAATCTGTCTGTCTGTCATCCAGCTATGTGTTAATTCTAGCCTATGTACAATAATTTATATTGTAATCAAACTGAAAGATATTTTTGAATTTGCATTGCTAAAATTGTCTCTTTTTAAATAGTTATTTAAAAATGACCAACACCGGAATAATGTGATGGAAGGAAGGGAATTTCACTGTGCTTGGTTTTATAATTTCTGGTAGTGTCTCTGGTAGAAGACAATGACCTTTGGGGCAGATGATAACAATGTATTTTGGCAAATGAGATCAGTGTGTAAGGTAGCTAACAAATTAGCTTCCAGAAACCACTAACAGTAGCTTGCAGTCACAGCTGTTGATCTCAGCTGAAATGCATTGCTTGCAGAAGATTTCTAAGCAGTTTTCAAACATGTGCCTTATGTAGGGTGATAGCCTGGAAAAACATACAACGCAGAAGTAGATTTGTGACTACCTTTATAAAATGGCAATGCTTTATTACATTAGAATAAAGTGACATATCATAACATGTAACACACCAATACATTGTCTGCTATGCAAAGGCTTGGAGGAACAGAAGGCTCCTGGTTAAATTCAAATTAGAATTAGGCTTTTAACAGAATATATTATTAATAGGGTAACAAAGAAGAAAAGTACTACCACAGGACTTGGAGCTATAAGGAAATATGAGTAATAGGAGCACTTTTTCATAAGCCTGTGGAACTTACGGAGGGAACAATTTTCCTTTCTAATTCTGAGGACACGTAGGACAAATTAAGAAAACATTCTTATTATTTAGATAAGTTTGTATCATTCTCTCTTGCTATGGTTAATTTATAAATGCTCTGTATCATAGGCAAAATGTTTAGCACAATGGGAATTTTAGTGATTGTCAATATGGACTCAAACCAATTGTGGTGGACATAACTCCATTTGGTGCCAATCATTTCAAAGAGACTGGAGGCAGATTTACAGATCTGCACATACAGTGCATGAGTATTAGCATGAAGAAAACCAGTTGTGTTTTAAAAAGTCTAGTTATTTCACAGACATATAATATTAACCCTGCACAAAGAAAGTTAACCTAAATTATTTTCGCAGAAGAGCAATCAAACACTTTCCTTATTTCTCAGATAAGTACCAATACTTTTTATTCTGTAACTGCATGTATTCCCCAAACACAATTCACATTCACACAACTCTATGCAATGCAACAAAGTAATCACTGAATGAAATTACAACTCACAACTGTACTTAGCCTTATTCATGAAACAAAATTAATACCAATATTTCAGGTATAAAGAATAACCTTAGCAGTGTTAAGAAAACAAACTAATGCATTTATATATACAATCATACAGAATATCATCTTCCATAAATGCTAAGAAAACATGACTTGTAAACAGAAGTCAATGCCTAAATTCTGTAGTCTGAAATGAGGATGGGGCAATCTAACTGAACAGTAAACTACCAGCCTTTTCTCTCCCTGCCCACAAGCCCAAACCCTCAGTGATTCTTTGTAATTTGTCTGAAGTAGTTCCAAATTAGGTATTCTCCACAGCTCTTTCATCAATATATGTTTAACTTGTAGAGATGCCACAAATTTTTACAAGTGTTTCATTTTTCAAACGTCTGGTATCATTTTTCTTGAAATTGAGCTATAAACAATACTGCCGCGCAGCTACAGCAAATCCATCCAAAACAAAATTGAGTACCACAAAGTAACAAAGTGATATTTAGCCAGTTTAATAAGTAAAAGATCACGTAAATCAGCAAAGAAACAACAAATGTCACAAAATACTATAACATAGAAAGACAACTGTAAAAAAAGAAAAAAAGAAAATCAAGGCTGTCAGATATAAGTATATCCTAAGTAATAAGTAGTGTCAAAACTGAGAAATATTAAAAATATATTTTTTATTCTTAATCTAATAGAAAAATATGCTATCAACTACTAAATTTGCTTTATTTCAAAATTATTCCTCAGATTCTTAAATTTGATTCTGATTATGGTGGAAGAGTTAGCTGTGGAAATGTCATGTTATAGTAGCTTTCCAATTTGTTCTCAGGTATTTAATTATAAAAAAGAGTTACTGGTGTGATGGTTCTTTTAAAGTTTTTAGTTATTCTGAACCTTTCTCAATATATGTGTGTGTGTATATGTAATACGTGTGTGTGTGTGTGTGTGTGTGCACATACAGTATAATACATATGTATGTATATACACGCACACATAAAAATAATCTTGACAAGGAAAAGTTTGACATAATTATTGTGATATAAAACACATAAGGTTTTTTGTTTTGATCTGTAAGTTGTAAACCCATTACAGGTAATCTCTGACTTATAACAATTCATTTAGTGACCATTCAAAGATACAACGGCAGTGTACAATGGCAGTGAAAAAAGTGAATTATGACCATGTTTCTCACTTATGAGCGTTGTAGCATCTCCATGGTCACGTGATCTACATTTGGATGCCTGACAACTGACTCACATTTATAGGTTGCAGTATCTTGGGATCATGCAATCCCCTTTTGCAACATTCTGACAAGTGAAGTCAATGGGGAAACCAGATTCACTTAACAACTTGGTTATTAATTTAACAACTCCAGTGAGTCATTTAACAAATATGGCAAGAAAAGTTGTAAAATGGGACAAAGCGCACTTAAAAAGCTTCTTACTTAGCAACATAAATGTTGGTCTCAATTGTGGTCGTACATTGAGTACTACCTATATTGTGCAAAGTAATTTGTTGTACAACAAATGAAGTAAATTGTAAAATAATTCAGTTGACATTTCTATACACCTGTTTTGTATTTTTATGGGAGGGAGGGAGGGAGGGAGGGAGGGAGGGAGGAAGGGAGGAAGGAAGGAAGGAAGGAAGGAAGGAAGGAAGGAAGGACTCATCATTGCTACCCTTATTTTCAGTTTCTTTGAAACCACATCTCTGCAAAATAATGAATAAACAAACAAAATAGCAATTCAACTGTAAATGGATATACTATAGCAAAATAAGGAAATTCTTTGGGTCAATCTTTTGGGACAACCTCCAAATGAAAAAGAAAAAAGGGATTATGATTTTTGGGACCTTGTTACCGTCCTTGCAAGCTTGCAAGGACTCCATAATGTCCTATTGTTTCCAAATGAGAGGAATACTTGGAGAACTGGGAGATTTTTTCCCCCACTCTTTTTAGCACTACAACTACTAGTAAAACCAATAGGACAGGAATAGAATACATTTTATTAAAATGTTACAACTGTATCAGTTTATCTTCTGCTGCTTCCTCATAGAACTCTAACACAAAAAGAATCTAATGCTACATTACAGATCTTTCAATATATATCGCTGAACATCAACATTAATAATAAACATAGTTTTAAAACTTCTTTTTTCTCTGATGTTTTATGCACAAAATAAAAAACAAATGTTTTAAATGCAAGTATTAAAAGTTTGACATAGAGGAAATAAAAGTATTGCCAAATTACAGTCTCATATATAATTTTTTGGAAAAAGTTACTGAATACACAAAGCATGCAAATTAATAGTTCTTTCGATAAAGGATAATATTTGTAGCTCAGGTTGAAATGAGGGGTCCTTGGTACTCTGACCTTAGTTGTTTTCTTGCAGATGTTTCATTAACCAAGTCATTTCATTAGCACTGATGATGTTACCTAGTTTTAGTAATGAAACATCTGTAAGAATACAACCAAGCTCATAAAGTATCAAAGACCTCTCTTTGAGCTTGGTTGTTTTCTTGCAGATGTTTCATTACCCAAACTAGGTAACATCATTAGAGCACTGATAATATTACTGAGTTTGGGTAATGAAACATCTTTGAAACCCCTCATTTCAACCCTGGGCTACAAATATTCTCCTTTATAAGCTCAGAGAGCACCAAAGAACCATAATAATCATTTTATGCTTTCTTCATCTTTTTAATAATACATAAACTGATAGGAAACTGATCATTCTATGACTACGAGACAACATCCCAGGCAAAAGAACATCCCTGACTTTCTTCCCTAACAAGGAAGTACCAAGAGAATATGGACCTGGGACAGTCTGGAAAGAGCTTTGATCTAATGCATTTACATCCCCTTCTTCTTCTTCTTCTTCTTTTCTTTTTCTTCAGCGTTTGTCTCGCGCTCTGGCGAGGTCCGCTAATGTCCTTGAGTATTGCTTCCACGCCTCTCTGTCTGCCACGTATGTCGGGTCTGCCTTCGCGATCTCTAGGTCGGCCTTGATCGTGTCCATCCAGCGTTGCTTAGGTCTACCACGCGGTCTCGCTCCTCCGACAGTCACCTTCATCGCAGATTCGATGATGGATTCTTCCTTGGCGCGACTCACATGGCCGAACCATCGTAGCCGGGACTGCCTCATGACCGTGGGGATGGGCACGACGCTGAACCGTCTACGCACTTCTTCGTTCCTGACGCGATCGAGTAGGGTGAGGCCTACCGACCATCGGAGCATTCGCATCTCCATTGTCTGGAGTCTGCTTTCGACTTCTTTGGTCGTCGGCCAGCATTCTGCGCCGTATATGGCCACGGGGCGCACCACAGAGTTATAGATTTTCGCCTTCAGGCGCATCGGCATCTTCTTGTCACAGAGGACGCCCGTGACGGACTTCCATTTGCCCCACGCTGCGTTGATCCTGGCTGCCACCTCAGTTTGTAGTAGGCCTTCTTCCCCAAGAGTAGTTCCCAGGTACTTGAAGGTGGAGGCGCGGTAGCTCCCTGCCCGTTCACGTGGATGGAGCCTGTCGTTTCGTTGTCAGTGGTCAGGTATTCGGACTTCTTTAGGTTCAACCGGAGCCCGAACTGCTCGAGGCGGTCGTGCCACTGTTGGACTAGGTGCTCGAGTTCAGCCTTGCACAGGTTTGCATTTACATCCCCGGATCATGTAAAACCTTTAGCACAATCACTGTAAGATTATTTTTAGTCTATGAGCCATTCTATTTGAATCCTGGGATTCCTCAGTCAGGTCACCCTGAGTAAGAGCTTTGAACTGATAGCAATAACTGCAATCCTACGTATACATATTTGAGAATTAGTCTCATTAGCAATTAAGTATTTCAAAATATTCCATTTTTCATGCATCATCTCTGGCATTTGCTTCACTTCAGACTTTTTCAAAACAAACATTTTTCACTGAACAAGTCGTATTTTCAACAATTTCAGCTTAAGATATTATCACTCTGGGGACAGAGAGTCATTATTTCAAAACCCCAAAAAGACAGATATCTCCAATTGGATGTTCGTTATTGCCAAAACACTGAATATCTCAAATTATAAAAATTCTTCAGAGTATTAGATAAGAGAGTTGTGCAGTACGTTGGATTTGAAAGGACAAAATGCTTTGGACACAAGACCTATCAACAATTCTTAACCCCAAGAATCTTTTGACAAAACTGTAAGGCAGCTATGGAGGGAAGTCATGCAATCTTGTTTTAAAGAACTGCCAACAAGTGCTACATGAGCTCCTTTATTTTTTTTCAAAGCTGAAGGACTACACAGCTCTCTTAGATACATAAAGCAGTATCACCTATAAGAACATATATCGTCTGTAGCTAATCAAATTGAGGCTTAAAAATCATTCTCTGTAACAAAGACATAGAAACAATGCCCAGTTGTTGAAATGAGAAACCAGTTCTTTTTCATATCTGAACTTAATAGATTTCACTCCTTAATCTACCTACTTCCTAGTGCACTGAAAGCATCTGGAACAAGTATAAATGTGAAGTCAGGACAAATGTGCATTGCTTGATTACACTTTGCAAGGCAAGAATTGACTATAAAATCCTTCATCAAAAATTATGAATAACACAAATACTCAGCTATAATATTTCAACCTGAATGTCTACTGAAGCTTTAAAAAATTAGTTTATATTTTTTCCCTAGTGCAAATACTGTGAGGTAATTTTACAATTGCAGTTTGAAATCTGCAATTGCAATTAGTAAAATAAATGAAAACTCTATAAGCAGCAGTGAAACTGGCATGCAACTTAAAAACTGTCATGAATATTGCCTAAAAATAAGCTTACAATGGCTATTTTAAAGGCTGTGTGTGGTCTTACCCATATATTCTGGCAAGATGCAGTTTCTCCAACCACAGCTAGAGTCATCCAAAAGCAGTGGCACTGGAGAGTCTCTGTCTCACCTGTCAAAGTTGAGGAACGCTGTTCAGCAGACCACCATGAGTCCATGGATAGGATCCACAGCGCTGAGCAGCTGTTCCTGATAAGGTTTCTTTAACTATAGAGGAAATCCTTTCATAAGAGAAACACACTTAATGTGTGTGATCTAGCACCCGTGAAGACACATGACTGCGCAGAAAGGAGAAAAAAACTCTAGCCTCTTACAAAAATTACCCTCTAGTTAGATTACTTGCCAATTTATTAACTTACATCAAACAAATAGTATGAGATGTGAAGACACTTTCTGTTTCATTTATAAAAATAATTTGGTTGTCCAGTAATATGATGCTAAAGACACATCTAATTAATTTTGAAGAGATTTCTTTGTTCCTACCCTAAATAAAGAATATTTTAAACTGATGAAAATACATTGCTCAAAAAAAAGGGAACACTTAAACAACACAATGTAACTCCAAGTCAATCACACTTCTGTGAAATCAAACTGTCCACTTAGGTAGCAACACTGACAATCAATTTCACATGCTGTTGTGCAAATGGAATAGACAACAGGTGGAAAGCATAGGCAGTTAGCAAGACATCCCCAATAAAGGAGTAGTTCTGCAGGTGGTGATCACAGGACACTTCTCAGTTCCTACACTTTCTGGCTGATGGTTTGGTCACTTTTGAATGCTGGTGGTGCTTTCACTCTAGTGGTAGCACGAGATGGAGTCTACAACCCATACAAGTGGCTCAGGTAGTGCAGCTCATCCAGGATGGCACATCAATGCGAGCTGTGGCAAGAAGGTTTGCTGTGTCTGTCAGCGTAGTGTCCAGAGCATGGAGGCACTACCAGGAGACAGGCCAGTACATCAGGAGACGTGGAGGAGGCCGTAGGAGGGCAACAAACCAGCATCAGGACTGCAACCTCCACCTTTGTGCAAGGAGCAACAGGAGGAGCACTGCCAGAGTCCTGCAAAATGACCTCCAGCGGGCCACAAATGTGCATGTGGCTGCTCAAAAGGTCATGAGGGTGGTATGAGGGCCCGACGTCCACAGGTGGGGGTTGTGCTTACAGCCCAACACCGTGCAGGACGTTTGGCATTTGCCAGAGAACACCAAGATTGGCAAATTCGCCACTGGCGCCCTGTGCTCTTCACAGATGAAAGCAGGTTCACACTGAGCACATGACAGACGTGACAGGGTCTGGAGACACCGTGGAGAACGTTCTGCTGCCTGCAACATCCTCCAGCATGACCGGTTTGGCAGTGGGTCAGGAATGGTGTAGGATGACATTTCTTTAGGGGGCCGCACAGCCCTCCATGTGCTCGCCAGAGGTAGCCTGACTGCCATTAGGTACCGAGATGAGATCCTCAGACCCCTTGTGAGACCATATGCTGGTGTGGTTGGCCCTGGGTTCCTCCTAATGCAAGACAATGCTAGACCTCATGTGGCTGGAGTGTGTCAGCAGTTCCTTCAAGACGAAGGCACTGATGCTATGGACTGGCCCGCCTCTTCCCCAGACCTGAATCCAATTGAGCACATCTGGGACATCATGTCTCGCTCCATCCACCAAAGCCAGGTTGCACCACAGACTGTCCAGGAGTTGGGGGATGCTTTAGTCCAGGTGTGGGAGGAGATCCCTCAGGAGACCATCCACCACCTCATCAGGAGCATGCCCAGACATTGTAGGGAGGTCATACAGGCATGTGGAGGCCACACACACTACTGAGCCTCATTTGACTTGTTTTAAGGACATTACATCAAAGTTGCCTGTAGTGTTTTTTTTCCACTTTAATTTTGAGTGTAACTCCAAATCCAGACCTCCATGGGTTGCTAAATTTGATTTCCATTGATAATTTTTGTGTGATTTTGTTGTCAGCACATTCAACTATGCAATGAACAAAGTATTTCATAAGAATATTTCATTCATTCAGATCTAGGATGTCTTATTTTTGTGTTCCCTTTATTTTTTTGAGCAGTGTAGTTCAGTTATGGGTGAATTGTTTTTCCTTATAGCAAAATAAAATAAACTCAAAGTAAATAAACTTACAATACTAAAAACTTAAACTGAATAACCATTTGTGATATTCCTCTCTCATACCAGCCTCTCCCATTCTGTACTTGGATGGTACGTATGTGGATGATGAATTAATGTTAAAACTTATTTTTTACGTAGGTACAGCTGTTATCAAAAGAACAATTCAGTTCTCCAGCTATGAAAGTTCCTATACTTTAATTACAGGCAATAATCATTTTACTAAGCAAAAGGGCTCTCAAGAGATTACTTGCATTTTCTTGTAATATATATTTTTAGAGTACTAACTAGCATAGTTTGGGTATTATTTTTCTTTGGTTTTGTCAGTAGCATGTTTGAAATAAATTTTATTAAGTGGTAGTGTAAGTAACATTGCATTGTGGGTAGCAGTTTCCTGTTTTAACCTAGCCACATCCTCAACTGTTATGTGAGACAAGTTTTCCATATTTTGTGCAAAACATACTTTTTTTCTTCAATGAAAACGGAGACTGAAGGATCAAAAAGCAATAATGGTTTAGGTTTCTGAAGGTAATGGTTTGTTATATTTAAATACAAGCTATGCTAACATATTGCACAAATTCTAAAATACAGTGATATAAAATATTTCTTAAGAGCAACAGATAGGAAAAATCATTGTACTACTATTTTCTCTAATACAGCACATTACTTCTACATTTTAAAACTTACTGATTCCTATAGTGTATGTATGAAGCAGTTATTAATATACCTTTTGTGTCATTAGAGTTCCCTAACACTGATGAGAAAATGGCATGACACGATTCAGTGTGCAGAACCACATCTTCTTTAAGAGATAAAACTCTTCCCACTAATATTAAATATTGCTATTAAAATCTCAATTGATTAAAAAACCCAAGTATCTACTGCAGTTGAAGGATATGTACAATCACTGCATTACTATGATTCTCTTTTCCTAACACTACACTGATTATTTTTATGATAGCCAGAAAATTCATAAAAATGGTTCTGTTCCCTTAGAATCTTTCATGAAGAACATCCCACCTCTGTCAAAATAAAGCAGAAGACAAGTTGGGGACTTTTTTTTCTATTTTTATTCACTCAAAATCTGTTGAGGAGCAATTTTAAAATTCCTAATCAAACTTAATAAGGCTTAGTTACTCTTAAGGCTTTCTCAAAAATTCTTGTTTTTCTTTTTAAACAGGTTGTGACAGATGATCAAGGATTACTCTGGGGAAGCCTATATGTTTTGTACTACAGCTCCTAGCAGCTCAAAACAACACTGCCATTGTTTAGGATTTCTGGATACTATAGCTCAGCAAAACCTTGATGGACAGTTTTCCTAAACCTGATCTAGGACATGGTGTATTCTCTCCCAGTCTCAGCCTTTCCCAACTTTTATCTCAATCTGATAAAAACAAAACTATGCTTCACAATTTTGAAGGACCAAATGAGTCATAGTTTTGTTTTTATCAAATTCAAAAAGAAATAATATTATATCCTAAATAGGGGAAGAGTAGGATAGTTCTCCTTCTATGTCAATACGTTCATTCAACATTTAAGCAAACTGTAGCCACTCCCTCTACACACTACATTTATAATCTCATTCTGCCAGCATATGAAGGTTGGAGACAGCTCAAGTAGACAATCAACCTATTTCTCATCATGCAACAACCAAAGATGAGCTTGAAAAAAGGATTTTGTGATTACTTTTTATACTGCTGGTTCAAAATTTAATAATGTTTTCCTTTTCTCTTCAGCCATATTCTTTGAAATGCCCACCTCAGCAGATAGATCTCAAAAAGGAGAAAAATCTTCCGCATTACTTTAGTCAGCTACAACTCCATCTTAAATTATATTCTGAAAACAGAAGAACAGATTAAGCATTCTCTTTTGTCCAAATGAAAACAATTTTTGTATCTGCAAAAAGAAGACATATTACCTTCTAATAGGAGCAAAGGAAAACAATTTCAGAAGACAAAAGAGTTATTGTTTAAATAAGTCCTTAATCTATTATAGGGAACATGTTTTAGACGTGACTAATCTTTAATTCCAAGTGGCTAATGTATTGTAGCAAGAAAGCCACTGTGATATGTGCATAGACCAAAGAAACACAGGGTCAAATCCCCACTTAGCTATGATACTTGCCAAGTGATTCTGAGCCATTCATTATCTCTCAGACTAATCTAACTCACATTGTTACAGACAAAAAAAAATTTTAAAGGGAACTTCTAGGGAAGCCTCTCTTCATTTCTTGCAGGTTACAAGCATCATTAAATGAGGGCAAAATGGGAAAATTTACTAGCACTAGGCATGCATCCTATGAATTTCTAGACTAACTCTTCTTAAATTAAGAATGTTATTATTCCATACTGAAGAATAAAGCATAACAAAATAAAACACTCCCAGAAAAGTTTTCCAACAATATTGGCATGGATGGAACATCTTCAAATTTGTCTACTATATAGTGAAACAGATTGTGGAGTTCTTAAATGTTATCATTTCTTTAGGCAGCTACATATATGAAAAACTACTTCACTGGCAAAGGAAAGTGTTTGCTTTTTAATAGGAGCTGATTATATTGAAGCTATTTTAAAATTATAACTTCAAGTTCTGACAAAAACATGTTGATGCAAAATACTGACATACTATAATTATACATGTTATGTTTGAGTGTAGTTTGCTAAATAAATTAAGAGAAGACAATTATAAGATATAAAGTTCGAAGAATGCTAGAATAGAAAGCAGAGTGACTTGAGGCAGGTTACGGAACAAAGTTATGCTTTACAATATTACACCTTTCAAATAATGCAATAATTAACTTTATATCTGATAGATTCAAATATAAAAGAGCAATGTCTGGAAATTGGTGAAAACCCATCCAATAATCGTATCATTATGTTATTTATTGTGGTGAACATCATCTATATGCTTCCGATGCAAGAAATTCTGTTTAAACCTGTTATAAAAATAAATGTCTACAGTACAAATAAACCTTCTAAAATATATGCTTTATACTGTGCCCTCTTCTTAAATACTTGTCTATGTTCACTTTTAACTATTTAATACTAGTAAAGACTATAGGTTTCCCAAATAGATTTTGGACATTTTATGATTTAATAGTTTATTTAAATATAAACATCACCTTATTTGTGATTCTATAGGAAAATAAATCTGATTACTCTGATTATGCTTGTGCTTTTTTAATATCAGATGACAAATTTCTGTTACTACAACTTGGACCAAAATCTTTCCCTCTTCATTGCCAAAGACATCTTTTGGCCAATTCAACCCAGAAAACTGAGTATTTATTTTTAGATGAAGAAAAAGATATAAGCAAGAAAGCCTGCTTCCCAATGAATTGCAACACCAGATTCTAAACAGCCGCGCTGTAATCTACTTAAGATATATATGTTAATGTTTTCTTCATCATTTTCTTCACAAATTATGGAAAATCATGGTTGATTACCACAATTTCTTTGGAAATCCACCTTGATATAGAACTTTTTCAAATAAAAGGGATCATTACATATCTCTCCTCCATTTCTCCAGGTACAATTTTAGAGGATACAGATCACAAGTTATATTTAAAGATCCGTGTGAAGTTTTCTTATCTTTTTAAACACAGTGCTTTCCCATGGTAGTTGTTGGTATGTTGAGAATTCTAAAGAAATACAACAAATAAATGCAAAACAAAATAGCAAAAGATGGTAAAAGATGTTTCTTACAGTCAGATTCATTGTTCCCTACAAGAATTCTGCAGGAATCTAAATTTTGAACTCATACATTAACAGAAACACAAAAACGTATACCAAAAATATTTCAAATAAAGTTAAGGAAAATATATTGTGAGAATACTACAAGAACTCAGATTTCTGTAATATCAAGATATCAAAGGTAATTTAAGTTAGACATATTTAGCCAAAAAGTACCATTTCTAGTGTTTTGCCCCAAATTTGTTATTTTAAAGATATTTTTAAAGAAATTTTCATTTATCAATTATTTCAGCAAAGAAAATTATACACATGTGTAAACTGATGATTTTGAATTAAATTACTTCATTAACATAGTAATCCTATAGGCTTACCTTGGAGAGTCCTATTAGACTGAAGGGGGGGGGTACTTCTGTATAGGCTCAGAATCCTATGTATATGTCTATTAGGTCTTATTTCAAATATTCATTCATTCATAGGAACACACTGTAAAAAATCTAAAATTGCTATTATATTAAAATTTACAAAATCCATTCACCCGTGACACAGTTAATTGATATTTTATATCTTTGTTTCTTGTGATTACTTTAGTAATGTGCAGCATATTATTTTAGCACACTAAAAGCTTTAAAAGAGAAGTATGAGATATCTTGTATGTACAGAATTTAGGAATATTAAAGTTATGGAATTCATAAATATACAAAAGATATAAAAATCCAGTCAAAAATTAGTTGTTTTCATTATTTTTTCTTTTAAACTTACTTTCTTCTCTCTATTTATTATGTCCCCACATCCCTTATGCATTATAGGCATACATAAAATCTTTTCCTGCCAGTTTTATTCACTGTCTACTTGGATTTCAATAGAAGGCAAAAGGTAATGTTCTGTGCATCTCATTAATTTAAAATGAAAAAAGTAGATTTTAAAAAATATTTTGCCATGCTACTATCGTCAGTTAAATTACTAAAGATATTATTATTGAGACCCAATGGGTCTATGACTGTATTAACAAGATTATCCACAGAAACACGGGAATAGTGCCAGGGATTAGGTAGTTTCTGAAAGATGTTTTCAATTTTGTCCAAAACACAAATAAGCAAATAATGCTAACACACAATGTCTGTGCACAATATTCTTTAGTCTACACAGCATGTTGCAATTTATTCTGAGGCCTAAATTACAGACAGAACACCAGCTTTGTTTTAACTACGTGCATTAATACAGTTAAAGCTTTTGATAGATAATTGTATTTTAACACACTTTAAAAGACCATATAAATTTATATGACAAACTGCTTAAGCAATGCCTATGAATCAGATTTATGTTTCAATGCAAATAAAACATTTCCCACTGGCCTTTGAAATCTGCTTATACAGAAATCAATATTCAGTAAGTAATATTTTGTTTTTAAAGAACATATTAAATATATAATTGTTTCACATTAACTACCAGAAAGATATCAGAATACTGCATAGTGTGTCCTCTTTCTAAAATATGCAAGTAAGTCACACTATAAAGATGACAGGTTTTCTAGGAAACAGAAAAGGCTGAATATAATTGCATTTAATGTTCATTACAGAAAGCTGCCAGCTAGCTTTAGGAGACTGTAACATAGACATGATTTCAGGAATCCCGAAACTAACACTTCAGTGACAGCCAATTACAGCCCCAAAAACACAGCCCCAGTAGGCAGTCTGCTAGGAGAACTTGAGGTAAGGTAAAGTTTCTCACAATGAGTTACAGATTCACAAGCTCAGGAAGACAAGGAAAAAAAGAAAAACAGAAGGAATCCAGCTACCCAGCAAATATGAAGCAGACCCCAAGATCGAGATACAATCCAAATATGTAAATTATTGTAAATCATCACTGTTGTTCAGAATTTCACACAGACATTTGTGCCAATTCTGGTTTATTTCTCCACAGACATAATAAGGAAACAGAGGAGGTGGGGGGGTGGAGGGAGAGAAAGAAGAGAAGCAAGCAGGGAAACAGAGTATTGAAGTTCTGCTGTCCATATGCTTCAACGGCACAGGAGTTGAAGCTCTTTCAGCAATTTGTATGCTCTCCAAATCCTCATGAGTCACAAAATTAAAAAGCTAGATCCTTCTGGATTCCAGAAAGGGCCTTACCACGGGCCTTTTGTCAAACTTTAAAAGGAGGAGAAAAGGAAAAGCCACAGTGCTGGGCAGTCCCACTTTACTTGGCTTCTATGATGTCACAAACCACATGATTCTGTCTCTCCAGTAACAGGGCTTGCAAAAAAAAGGAGTTTTAAAAGCTTTTGCTTTTTTGGATTGTGTAAATGCTTCATTCGCCTCACAAACAACCACAGAACCACAAGTGCGGTGCAAACTTTCTCCAAGAGGACACAGCAAGAAGCCTTTGGTTTTTAAATGGTTAATTTCAACAGGTCACCAACAACCACGAAGACCATCAGAGTCAGTAAGTGCTCTCAAACCACATTCTGTTCAGTAGTTCTAGACCTGTCAAATAGTTGTTCTTTTTCTCTGATGTTTCCTTACTTTTTTGCATGTTACCATAATGCAGCATGTTTGCTTTTTTACTTTAGTCAGAATGGAAATACGTGTAGATTCTATACACACCAGACATACTGCAAAACTTAATGGACCTTGGCTATGATTTTTTATTTCAGTATAAAGCTTCAAAGATTCTTTGCACCAGAAGAAACACCGGCAGGAGGGGAGAGCAATGGCATCGAACAGTCTTTTTAGTTCAGTGACACCATGTCAGCAAAACTTCTTCTGGGGTAAGTCTTTGAGTTTCCAAAGATTATGAAATATTGTTGATTTTCAAAAAAAAAAACCGTTTGCTATATGTGCATGTGTGTGTTTAAACTTTTTAATCCAAATTAACTTGGTTTGAGTAAAAACGGTGATAGTGCTCTTTTTATTTGAATATTAACTGAATTTGACATATTTTAGTATGGACACCTGAGCAGCCAGATTTTATTTTCCCTGTATAATCATAAGCAGATACCGAAACCACTGTATGGTTGTCAGGTCAGTGTTCAAGTACGATGCTGTCAATGCTAAGCATAGTGCATGAAAGAATGGAGAATAAGATGCCAACCATTTAAAAGTTTTACCATGACTAAGCAGTAAAGTCACTGCAGCAGGCAAATAGGACTCGATATTTCCCAATATCTGATGAAATTGTTAAAAGTTAAAAACAGTCCTTATACAATTTTTCAGTAAGTCACAGACATTGGCAAGCTGAATCCACAATTAAAATTTAATTAGAATCAAGTATCCTGTAGCAGCTAATTGACATGCCAGAAGTGTATGATATAATTGAGGATCTCATGCATTTGTTTCTGTTCACTGCATAAAATGCTGTTTCGCATCCACCAAAAGTTACAGGGAGTCTGTTATGCAGTTCTAAATAAATATGCCCACAAGCTAAGAAAATCCCTGGCAACAAAACAAAAGAGTAGAAAAGCATAGCAAAGATGCCGATCAGTAAGATTTTACAACTGTAATAATACATTTTAGGAAATACTGTATAAATATCTATTAAAATTGCCACTTAAAAATATGAGATAAAAAGTTAACTAAGATCTTACTCCACCTATTTCAAAGTCTGTCTGCATGTAAGGAAATTCTTAAGTCACAAAACAGCATCTCTGAAACCCCTTTGATCCTTCCAATTTCTGATATTTTTTGAATTTTTCAGTACATATATACCATATGATACCATATGAAATAAAAGATTGCCTATTTTAAGAATGCATAATATGTCTGAATAGCTTCACTGATCTCTGTAGTATTTGCTGTACAGCTGAGACTTAGTTTCAAAAGATGTAGAAAAAGCTGCCTAAGGCCAAAGTCTGTTCATAGTCCTTGGAGCAGTAGCAGGAGAGATTGTTTTTCCTTTTCTCTTTGAAATACTGCAAAAGTATCTAAACAATATCAACTTATAGAAAGGGAACAAAATCAAAACACTTACAATATTTTCTTAATGCTGTCCATCTTGGCTGAAATTTACGTTAGGGCTGAAAGTGAGTGATTTTCCTTTTCCTGCTAAGGAAAAAAAAAAAACCCCGATGCTTGGAATGCTGTCACAGTGTGCACCTACATTGAAAGTGTATTGTATCTAGCTGATGGTTGGAGTTCAGTTTACCCCTCCTACTTCACACGTTTCAACTGGCTCCTGTTGAAGCATGTGAATCCGCTGCAATCTCTGAACATAATTAGACATGAAGCAAGCCTTGTACTCATGGAACAGAGAGACCTATTTAATTTCTGATATGCCAAGCTTTAATGATGAGCTGGAGAGTCACATGCCTGAAAACTTAGTTTCTGCAAGATCATCATCACATGGAATTATACTGTAATGGGCAACTAGCATGCAAGACAAAAATGCAGCAGGTATTTTCAGACTGATTCTCCCCACCCCACCCCCACCCCCCAAAAATTGTTTATAATTAACCATACATTATTCCAGCTTTACAATAGAAAAAATAGTTTATATGCATAGAAAATTGTTTTTGCTTTTAATATCCACAGGGAAAACATTGATGATTCAAATTAATAGAGCATGTATTGCTGACTATTAATTCCTCTCTTTTTGGGCAAAAGATATGGGCAAAGCAGCCTTCCAAATACGTCCTATTTAAATAAAGAGGATGAAGCTAATCTAAAATGAATTTTCAGACAAACTATCACTTCATATGACAATTAGTTCATGGCATACAAATTAAAGCTTATTTCTTTTTAAGTACTTCACTAAATAAATAAAAATATGCGAGCTAAGTTAGCTATACTAAAGACTGACAGCAGATGTGTATTAATAATGTGCTCTGATTCTTATTACCAGCAATGCATCATGTCCATTTAGCACTGGATTCTGAACTGATTGATACATTTGCATCAGTTTAATAATATATTTATTAAAGTTTTTATATTCAGTCATATTTTCCTTATTAGGCACATTGGCAAATAAAATGATATTAGGGAAAGGAACATTGAACTTAATCAATGTACATATGATGGGAATGTATGTAGTCTTTAAAAAGTGCCCTTGTAAATATAATTTTCTATGTAATGATCAACAAGAAATATCTATGGGTTTTAATTAAAATTAACCACAGTAATTAATTATAGATAAGTAGCATGCACCCCAAGTTTCTAAAAATGTATGTAAATAAATCTGCAGTATAATCCACAGGAACTTGTTTAAAAGAATGGAACACCTGTGTTCTTGCATAGCTTCTACTCCATTCACTATGACTTGTAAGAATTTCCAACTGAGTTATGCCTATCACTTGCACCTGAACTTTCAGCTTATATATAAATAATTTACAAGGTTAAACTACCGTTTTTTTCCTTCAATATTCATTTCTTGCTTCTTTTTAAGATTTACTGTTTCCCGCCAAAAAAGAAAGAGGCAAGTTGTATTTCCAATAATCTGCATGCAGTGATATAGTGCATATCTTACTGATTAAATACAAAAAAATTAAATCACTAATTTATAAAAGTGGGTCAGTTAATAGTTCCCTCAATGTGATTTTAATACCTGAAATATGAAAATACAAGAGTTATATTAACTACAATTTATGTTATATATTGCAGAGTATTCCTATCAGAATCTGTAAAATTAATAAATCAATTTTACTAGAAACAAATATTTTAGACTATTCCAAGACTAATATATCATTTCTAAACTATTTTGAACACTGGGTAAAGGAGTGTTTTTACTTACAATATTTTTACTTGACGATTTTACATTTAAACATTTTTAAATCACCATATAGATATATAAAATGAATTGGCTTATTTATTGAACCAGTAACTACTGATATTCTCCCCTTGTTGCTCAAATACTCTAATCTGATATAAGAGTCCCTAAAAACAAAAATGTTTCAGTTGGTTAAAGGAACACCAAAATATTAGACACTTAAACCAACAAGTAAGTTTTAAAAAAAGCTAATTCATAGGAGAGGCTAAGATTTTATCAGGCATGGAGGATTAAAATTTATTGAATAGAACCATTCACAAATCAAAACTTACTTTACTTCTTTACCTTCATACAGCGTTAATCAATTAAAACATTTTCTAGTGATGCAAAATCCATGTGCTTTTAATTTTACACATTGGTGGTCTAAAATATAGAAATGAGGCTGAGCTAAGTTAGTTTGTATAGAAACTTTTGGTTTTTTTCCTACAAATATTCTACCAAAGTTTTTCTTAGAGCTGCTCTATGAAGATTGAGGCAATATTTTTATACTGTACCTCCTTGTTGAAGTAAAGGTTAAGGGTTATCAAAATAGCTCAGCTGTATATACAAAAAGAGAGAGGAAAACTTAAGTATTCACATGAAAAATCCAAGGGAACTCTATTATTTATTTTTGCATTTCCTATGATTAATGATGCACTCGTGTATACTTGAAAACTGAAGTCATAGTAGGGCTAGCACCTTGAATTCTTTTATAAACTAAAGAAATGTCAAGTCTAGTACACTGTATTAACAGGACACAAAAATATTAAAATACTCCACCATCCGCTTTAATATACAACACTGCTAAGAATCCTCACAACGTGCTGTGATTTATTTGGAGGTGGTCTTATAAAATCTTAAAGAGTATCTTATTTAGAAATCTTAAAATGGGCTGTTTTCAGTCGACTTACTTTCTGTTTAAAGGCATTATCCTAAACAAATTACAAATTACAAAAATAAATACCACAGTGGTCCTTACAAGGTTCTTAGGACCGTTACCTAAAAAGTTCGGTTCCATTTCAAATGTACATTGCTGCAATATGAATAAAACAGTCCAATACTTAAAGAGTGCATTGTGTGTTAAAGTGTCTACTGTACATGGTCATTTTTCTGTCAGGTAACAAAACAAAACCAAAAACAATCTGAACAAATAAGATAAAACCAGAACACAGCCAGTCCAGCTCCCACTCTTACAGGTATTTAACAATTTCCAAGTGTTGCAAACAAGAGCATATGGCAAATGCAATTATAATCTGCTATACTCTGTTAATCCTCAAATTTAACTTCTGCAAGTGATGAAATACTATTAAATCTGTACTGTTAATAAACATTACGACAAACTGTCCATTTACAGGGCCCCAGAATATAAGAAATCTGAATTTAGTGGGTTCTCTGTGACAGCCTATTTAACATTAAATGCTATCACAATTTTATGCCTACTAATTAATTAAATTGGTTTATTAAAGAAATATATATTTAAAAATTACAAATATAATAATGTCTTTTTTCCTATGGTTTTAAAATCTAAATCAAATAAGATTTTTAAAAGTATCCCTTAAGCCAGATTCTATGAAAACTTACTCTGAGATTGCATTGAACAAGATAAACCTTTTTTAAAAAATGAATATGGATATAATTGGGAGTTCTATTATATAATGGAATTTGAAATAAATATATTTCTTCATTTCATTATATAATAAAACTCCCAACTATATCTATATTTATTTAGAAAAAAAATAAGGCCTATCTTGTTCCATGTATTTTATTGTGACCAAAAGCTTCACAAGTTTTTTAAATGCTTTGTTTACGTCAAGAAGGCATTGGTATAAATGCAATCAATACATTTGAATAACACATTACATTGCTTAATATCATTGACTTTAATATTATTTTAGAGGAACAACGAGTGCAATATTGCAGCCCAACCATCCAATCTGTAGGATATTTCTTTTTCTGAAACTGCTCAGGCTTGTTCTTAGCAGTGATCAGATGCTTCTGTCTTCAGACTAATTAAATTTCCTTTTATATGTCAACCTTTATTTAAGAGTCAATATTTCAAACTTGAAATATCAAGGGGCTAACAAATATTTAAAATCTACAAAAACAATAATTCTGCAATAAAATTGTATGTACAAAAAGTATATGCTCAACTGAGCACTAATAAAGATTACATATTCACATGTATCGAGGGGGAAAAAAACTTTCAAACGCAATATTTTTGAAAGTTGCAACTATCTATTTACTTAAACCCAATAAAATAAGGGGAGAGTGAATTCATAGCTATTAAGTCTCTCAATTGCAATGCATAATGTACACTAAGAATATTTTAAAGATGACCATTATGCAATATATCTGAAATCATAAATCAATTTAACATACATTTAAAATGTGGGCATTATTCATACATATATTTCTTATTGAAACACATCAATCTGCTCACCCATAGGACTATCTATAATCAATACAAATTGCCTTGGAGGTTGGCAAGGGGATGGGAAAGAAACAAGGAGCTACTTAACAGCTGACTGTTTTAACATATATGAAAAAATAATTAAAATGTTCTATAAAAATATTAACTAAATAACAAAATCAGTTTTTCAGTTTGACCTGTACATTGGGAGTTGGAAGAAACAAATTTTGTATTCAATTTTTCTCTTTTCTTAAACTAAGAATTCACTCTACTTTCTCCTTATATCAGATGAAGCATGTTAACACAAAAAGACTGCATTCTGATCCAGTAACATAGTCCCAACACAGAAATATCTCCCAGGAGTAACAAAAAGGAAACTACATTATGTTTTTTGGAGGAAAACCAGTATTTTGAGAAAGTCAGGCATATTTGCAAAAGTAATACATTTATTATTCTTATAGAAAAGATCCAATTGATTCTAGAAAAGGTAGTTAGACCATTATTTTTTCTGTTAAAAAAATAATGAAACAATGCATTCACTGGAATGAAACTATAGAGAATTAAAAAGAGCTTTCAGTATTTAATGCACTAGAACTAAAAATCCTGTGTTAAAAAAAAACTGCTTGGGCAGAAATTCACAAATTTCTTTTTTGTTTTATCTCATTTTTATTTTAATGTACATTTTTCCTAATTTTATTCAGACTTCCAGAAGGTATTGTTTATCTTGTTACGATCTGGTATTCTATAGCAAAATCACAACAGAAAAGCTATAAAGAGTATTAATTTTTTTACAGGAAAAATCTCAACAACGTATTTGATAATGAGACATGTAAAATTATCATGATACAAACAACAAGGATATTATTTTAATGTACCATATTATATATGTATGTATATAAGAAAACAAATATATATATATATACATATGTATGTATATATATATGCATATATGTGTGTGTGTGTATGTATATATGTATGTGTGTGTGTATGTATATATGTATGTATGTATGTATATGTATGTGTGTGTGTGTATGTATATGTATGTATGTATGTATGTATATGTATGTATATATATATGCATATGTGTGTGTGTATGTATATATGTGTGTGTGTGTGTGTGTGTGTATATCACATCAGACTCGTTAAAAACAGACCATGAAAATTTTAATCTGATAATTAAAACAGGATAATTTGTACTAATATTTGATATGTGACAATATGGTTACAAATATAATTTAAAAGCAGCCAGCAAAGGGAACTCCCAAAACTTCAAACATGTTTAGCTTCAGCAAGATTTTTCCATTATGCACTCATGTTCTGATCTACATTGCACATGAAGACTGTAGAGGTATATCTAGTTGGTGTACAATACTTCTTCATGCAAATCTGTCACTAAATGGATAACTTCAATAATAAACTAAACATATTTGAAACTCGAACACAGAAGAGTATATGCTTACTGCTATTGCATCAAACTCTTTTAATTTTAAAATAACTTTATTTATGTCTAGCAAAAAGTAAATAAAAGCTCAAATAATCAGTTGCTTTAGAAAGTCACATTTTTCTGCAAACCTTGTTGAAATAGATGATCTTATAAAATTGCAGCTTATTTATTAACACATAATGCATACCACACTGAATTAGCTTTTTATGTAAGCATTCATTCAATTTCAAGATACATTAAAAAGCGTTCATAGAAAACACATTTTACTTCCGTAAATTCTAATATTGAACTATTAAAATTTTTAGTAAAAGCTAAAATGAGTGTATAATTCCATGTTATTAACAAAGGCATTATTTCATAATAAAATTATATTATCATAGCACTACAGTAACATTCATTTAGTAATTATTCTACAGTAAATCTGCCTGCAAATCCCTAACTGGATAAAAAAAATGGAACAATCCAAGAACATTCCATAGAATGGGGGGATGTTATCTTTGAATCTCTCAAAATCTTATTTTTTAAAAGTACTCTTTATTTTCATCCATTACAAACAGGTTTTGCTGCATTTGTTGCTTTCTTATATATGAATCTAAATATAGTCTAGAAAAAAATATTCATTATCACATTCAGGTTTAAAATGCATTAAAATTGTGTGAAATTAAACTACAGTACAGAATTATTTTAGTGGAAAGGAAGGAGGAAAGAAAGCAGCTTTAAAATGCTAGGACAAAAAGGGGATTAGCCAATTACCTTTTACTGCCAATAAATGCAATAGGTACTATGCCTTCCTTATGAAATACTTAACTACTGTAAACTCGAAGTATGTAGCCATGGGAGAGTCTTTACATTGGCTTGATGTCATACCTTCCCTTCAGCTACCATGAAGGCTGATACAGGAAAATTCCCTTCCCGGAGAGACGATGCCCCTATGACTCTGGACACACAAAAACAACAGCATATACTTCTCACCATTATTGCATAAATACTCAGGACAGACACGACCATTCTAGATCTCCCTACTGCTTTCATATACCAACCCTACTATACAGCATATAATGTTGCTAGCTTCTGCAGTGTGTAAAATGACCTGTGCCAAAAAGTAATCCTAATGAACATCTAGTTTGCCATTCTAGAGTGCTTTGTGCTATGATAGATTCAGTCTGCCACATGCTACCAATTGTACTCCTCATTTATAAACCCATTTAATTCTCCTACCCTTTTTTTAGTTCCTTTTAGACTTGTATTAAGAATTCTTTTTGTTTTATATCTTTTTAAAGACACAGCTTTTTAGAATTATATTTTTTTAAAACTCTGATGTATTTTGTGTACTTTTTAATTGACTGTACCTTATGCTGCTCTTTGAGCATAATAAAGATTTGATCTGACTAATCAGTTGTGACTTGGTCAACCAATAATATATATATTGTACATTACAAACATGCTGGCTTCATGACAACAAATAAATATTATGTCTACTTATTACAATACAAAATGTGTGAATACACCACAGATAAATATTCTGTCAATATGCAAATTTCCAAATAAAATTTAGATAAATGTTATACAGTGATAGTTGTATTAAACATAAGCTGAAACAGATAGTTTACTAACACAAGTAACTGCAGCGTAACTTCTATGCTTCCAAGTTTCTTATGATCAATACAAAGCTTTAAAAGTTGTTGCTTTACTTTCTCCCCAACCCCAGCTTTGCTAAAGATAGTCCCTCTCACAATACAATTTTCACACACATGTAAATACATCTAAATATGTGTTTTAGCTGCTTACATGAATTGCAAATGATGATACTTTCTAGAATGTCTGTATACATTAGCATGCCTTGGAGCAAGTCCTTTCTGCTGCACCATAATGATGTGATCCAAAAACTCAAGGGCACATTGAACAACAGACTACCTGTTCTAGCCATACTTAGGAATGTGGCAAAATCATTTTTTTTATTGATTTAACCTTTACAGGAATGTTTCATATCCTCAGAGCAAAACATTTCTAATGTATTTATAATATGATACACCTCTAAGAAGTCTATATTTACAGAGAGGGAGGGAGAGGGAGGGGGGAGATCCAAGGTATAATACTGTCTCCCTCAATGTTTGCAATCATGTTCAATTTTTAGGTCTGTTGATTAACAAGCTTTCATTATTTTTAAAACTCCATTTAATTGCACTGGAGGGACATGGACAGCAATCCTCTAAATGCCATTGCTACTCATATCCTACTGAAGTAACCGGCAGAGTAGGAACCATGGCCAATAGACTATGCATGCATGGAGTTATTATCAAAATATAGACATAAGTTGCTCAACAGCTAATCAGCCAAGGAATTCTGGCCTTGTGCTTCAAAACCTCTGTTTCCAGCTCTTGGCAAAAAAGCAGAACAAAGAGGAAAACATTGTCAAGGCTTTGAATAGCTACTACATGTTGTTAATAGGGTATATATCACCTGATGCATACATAACAAGTCATACAAATCTAGTCCACAGTTGAAGCACAATCTGAGTGCTTCAGTAATACCTAAAGACACATAGATCTGTACTAATTTCTATCTGTAGAAATTTGTCTTAGAGCAGTTTTTAAAATGAAACTTAAAACTGAGATGGGATTGGAGGGTTACATGCTAGTTCAAAAGACATATAAATGTAGCTTTCAAAACTTCTGTATATTTCTATACAAATACGAAGTCACCTCTCTCATGAAAATTATATATTTGTTTAGCATGAATATATTTTGAATTTAGCTTTGATCATCGTGCATTGATTACATTCTCAAAAACTGCAAATCACATTCACATTGAAATAACCCTGATGTCTAAAATAAATGTTTCCAAATAAGGAAGGTGAAAGTAGAAAGCCAATTTGAATGGCAGTCCGTCCATAAAATGCAAAAGCTGTTTATCCATATCATTAAAATATAATATGCCCAAAGGGAACAAAGATCCTGATCCAGAAATATGAGATTTGTGAGTAGTATTATAAAAATTAAAAGTTTTGTGAAACACTATAAAACTCATCACCCGTTATTATTTCAGAGATACATTCCTCAATGTCCTCAATGATGCAGACTGTCTCATGCCCTTTTAAAGTTTTTAAAAACTCAAAGAGATATTCAGAAATCTGTCTGCCTTGAAAGAAGCCCATGCTGAATTGTAAAGCACAGTTAGGCATTAGGAACAGACTGTAGGAAATGTTTTATAATATTGTGTATTTTGTCATAGCGATTTATGATATTTATGCCATAAAATGTTTTATAAAATTTGCCAAATTACATTTCCATTGGAGTCATGCATCCCAGACTTTGGATGCATTCTTCAAGGTAGCCCACTTGAAATACCTAAGTCCAGAACATTTTGCCCTATGATGCACCACTTCACCCAATTAAAGGTTAAACACACACAGGTTTTAGTAGTGATCGTACTATATAGATTACTAATAGAAGGATTTCTTTTACCATAGCTCATAATTATACCTCTAGTTCAAGAAATACAGAGGAGCATGCTATCCCACTTGTTATCATATTATCCTATTTTCAGAAAGCAAGTACGATTTAATTTAAGATGGGTTTAAGTACATAAATATATTGGAAGATATTGGTAAAGAGCTTAAGTAACCTACTGCAGTATTTTTATTCACTAAAAATATTGCATGGCATTAGTGTGATTCTTGTCTTCATGCATCCAATGCCCTCTACATCCTTTCTTCCCCCTGAAATGGTGAAGTTTCCATAAAATAAAAGTAATTGTACAGACTGTAGTAGAGTTTCTTAAGCAGCAAAAAAATGAAAAATGCATGTTCATAAAAGCTTTTGGAAGCAACATTACTACAAAATGTTCTTTGTGTTATGTTGCATGCTCTTTCTGACAAACAAGCTAAGGTGGTATTTACTTGTGAAATCTGAAACATACCTCAGTTTATTAGAGAGGAAACTGCTAATTACTTTTGAATAACTTATTGGAAAATCTAGCATAAATTTCATAAACTATCTTGTAATCTATATGGAATGAAACTCATATGCAAGACCTAGCAGAAATAGAAAAAAATGTTATTTTGCTGCACATAAGATTTTTTTTAAAAAAGGGTTTAAACTTACTGAAAATAACTTGCAGTTCGTTTTCAGATTCATTAATTATTAATCATTAATGTATTATATTGTAAACTTGTAGACTGGATGAAATGTACATATTTCTGGATATAACAGGTAGAACAGAAATGAGAGTATTGAAGGAGAGTTATAAATGTGTGAAAATACTTAAGAGTATTAAGAGGATGATTGTTTACTAATTGAAGAAGGTTGTGGAGAGTGAGCGCTATGGAGATTCTCAACCATCCACGTCATGGTTGTCCCAAAGGTGCTCTTTCAAAAGACAGCTGGACTTTTGTGTTTTTTCTCTTGAAGACATTTCGCTTCTTATCCAAGAAACATCTTCAGTTCAGAAGAGAGTGAGGGGTGTTCTGGTATGTGTTTGCTTGATTGCTTCCTTCTTGAGCACGTTTGGGGGTAGAAGGACTTATAGTTGGAGTTCATTTACTGAACAAAGTATTAAATAGTGGATGAATTATATTTCCTCAATTAATAGCAGTCCCAACTAACTTGCTTTTTAAGAAGGGGAGTTTCAGAACTGGAACAGAGACAAATAGTAACAGACATTTTTATGTCCAAAGGACATTCTTGCCAATAATGGAGTCACACAATGCTAAGGTAACATATTCAGAAATGCTAACATTACATGTGCAGAGTTAGCTAGACAGGCAGAACTGAGGGGAGGTCCTTAATTGTAAGAGAAAGATGGCAGAATCTATTAAGAGGGATCAGCCTAGAATCCCTACACAGCCATAAACGAACTAAGTCCAATCTCTCTTGAATTCTGTTGACCTTAGTTAAGCCCAAGTGTTATCCATTAGTTGAGAAGATTCTTGTGCACAGACCTGATTAGCAAGACATCAGTTTAACATGTCCTTCAAGCGTGGACCTGATGTTTTGCACCTAAGATCAACACATGGATGATACAGTAGTGTCACAGCGAGCTGATATGGATACATTTTGAAACAAACCAAACTTATCCAAGAGACAGATTCCATTTAAACTAAAATGAAGCAGGATGTTGGCACATGAGAAGCTGGCACATGAGATGCATTGAACAGCATCCAGAAGGAAGTAGACATTTTCAAAATTCTATAAGGGACAGGACAAATGTTGGAAATGAGTTAATGAACATGACATGACAGTCAGGAAGTGAAAATGTTAGAAAAACTTCATGATAGGTATATATACCGAAGTTAGAATTCTTTAAGACAAGACAGGGGAATTGATTCTATGTATATAACATGGGATATACCAGAAAGCAATGGAAGACTTGATTCCATCAGTTATTATAAGCAGAATGTTTGAGGAACTGCCTCTCCCTGATTATGTTTACCTGTCCCATTAAGTCCAGTAGGAAAGGTAGGCTCCAGGTCCCATCTATTAGTGAGCGCCATCTTATGGGGTCCAGGAAGAGTTTCTTTTCTGTCATGGTGTCCATTTTTCTGGAGATAAGATTGACTCCAACCTTATCTTTTACAATCTTTGGTTAAGTCCTTAAGGCATGTTTTTTGTTACCAGTCCTGGGGATCAGGATGTGAAGCACAGCTGTGCAATGGTTATATTGATTTGTCACTGGGGATCTGGTTTTGTATCTTGGCTGTGTGTATTTGAGGTCAGTGATTTTGAAATGCTGTTTTACTGATAGCAGCCCTCAATCACGAATTGGGTAGCTATATAAATTAAGTAAATAAAGAAATAGACTCAAATATAAGGAAGATGAAAAGATATGCTACTGATAAAAATATAGAATATAGTCTTGAGATGATGGATGAAGACAGACAGACTTGGAAAAAAGAAGGCAATATAATAATGCAAAATATCAATTACCCTCACCTGGATATAATCATAGACAATAAACCAAATCTCTAGATCCCCTAAATGTCTGTTTCTATATATTTTTTCCTTCTAAAAAATAACTATGAACTAGTAATATAATAAAGAGATGACCACAGACTACTACATTTTGCATACATATAAAAGGAAATTGACAGTAATTCCAATATATTTGACTACAAGAAAGGAAATTGTTTTAAAAATGAGGGTACTGGTAATAGAGAGACAGAAAAGTTAAGTTCAAAGGCCAAAGATTATTTAAAACTACATAATGGCAGCTTTTTGGAATTTTTGCTACAATGTAAGAAATGTCAACTAACAGGAAGAATTTAGCATTTTCAGGAAACTATAAAAAATATTTCAGCAAATCCCCTCCCTAAGGAGAAGAACAAAAAGGACCAAGTCTAACAGAAATGAAATGTAAAACAAACATATTTTGAGGAATGCAAAACAAGAATAATTTAGTGTATGGCAAAAACTCTAAAGATAAACAGAAATACTTTAAAATTTAGCCATTAGATCATAAAGAAATGAAACTGATCCTCAAGATTGCACTGAGATTCTAAATGAATTTTTTGCATCTCTCTTTTAAAATATCTAAGTTGCTGGACTGACATTTTCAGAGAGGAAATTAAAACTATTAAAACAAATTCAGGTAGCAAAAAGGAATACTTATTTATTAATATTTATTTATTTAGAAAAAATGTATACAAGTAGCCCACAATTTATTATTGCAATTGAACAGTCTCTAAGACATGCCAATCATTAAGCGGGTCACCATGTGATTGCACTCAATGTTATGACTTTTGCAGCGGTTAAGTAAATGTGACAGTCGTTAAGCAAATCCATTATCCACAATGGTGTTTTGTGTCAAAAACCATCAAATGAAAAAAATCATAAATCATGGTCACATGACTGCAGGCTGTGCCCAAAATGTGACCACATAATCACAGGGAGGGATCAGCAATCCAAACTTCAAACCCAGGTAATAAATAGTCCAGAGGAGATCTGTCATAACTTCAAAAAGTCACTAAGTGACTGGTCTTAATTCAGGGACTACCAACAAACTGGTCTATTCGGAACAGCACCTAAAGGAAAAATACAGAAGCAAACTGAATAGAATTTAGTTGTTATAGAACCTATTATTTTATGTACTGTGAAAAATAAATAGCGAAGTGATGAACATAAGAAGTAGAGCCCCTGAAGGACCAGTCTTAGGATGGTATTTATTAGTACCATTGTATTGTTTAGAAATGACTTATAGGTGATCAGTAAGTTGAACAAGTTTGAGGTTGCTCAGAGGTGGTGAAAATGAAAATTGATATAAAGAGTGTCAGTAGTTTTTAAACCGGGAAGTGGTCACCTAAAAATGCAGTTCATTAAACACACACACACGAACAAAAAGCCCAAACTTTACATTTACACTGATGGGATTCTAAGAAAGAAAAAGTTATTGCAGTCACAAGGATAGGTCAGTCAAGATGCTGATTCTGCATGCGTTAGCTTTGAAATAAGGTATACTCATTAGGGAAAGGAGGGAAATTGCCAACATGGTAATATATTTATTCAAATCTACATGTCTGGATTTGGAATACCATGTTCTGATTGCCACATTCAAAAAATGAAGAAATATAATAGATTTGATAAAAATTCAGGAGACAATATATAACATTATTAGGGGGCTTGAACATCTGTCTTACGGGGAGGGAAGACTAGAGTATTTTTGGTTTGGAGTCTAGAAAAAAATACAACTAAAAATAGATCTGACTGAGGTATAGAAAATAATTTATGGTACAGAAAAAATAATCTCTTTCTCAAAGCACTACGGCCGTGTTGGCGAACCTATGTCACACGTACCGGAAGTGGCACGCAGAGCCATTTCTGCTGGCATGCAAGAGGTCACCTGGAAGAGCCCCACTGCGCATGCGTGCACTGCCGCCCGACAGCTAATTGTTGGGTATCTGGCGCACATGTTCAGGGGGAAGAGGGGGATACATGGGAGATGCGCACACATGTGCAGGGACGTGCTATGCGTAAGATCGCACATGCATGCACAGACGCACGGTGCATGAGGTGGAATCACACATGCATGCACAAGGACGCATGATGCACGAGAGGGAAATTGTGTGCGCATGCGCAGACTCGCGGTCCGTGGAGGGAGTTACACACACATGCGCAGACACGTGCACGAGGGGGGGTCACACGCACATGCGCAGGGGTGTGGGAGGGGCCAGCACGCATTGCCTTCTGGGTGTTGGCATGCAAGCATGTGCACGCAATTATCGGCACAGGAGCCGAAAAAGGTTAGCCACCACTGCCCTAATTTGAAAGAAGATGCATAACAGATTAAACAAAATATAATTACCCCGTGAAATTAAATGCATCAAGGTGTGGTGATTGTTACCCATTTGGATTGGCTTTTAAAAGATATTGGATAAATTAATGGAAGATAGGGTCATCAAGGTCTATAAGTCTTAAACACTAAAAGTTACCTCGAGATTAGAGCTGCATATTCCCAAATATCAGGAGTTCACAAATGTTTCAATTCTAGAGACAATATCTGCAGTTTCATGATTCACTGAAAACTAGAAGAAGAGTCTCAAATTTTCTAGGACATTTAAGGAAATAGCCAATATATTATGAATGTCAAAGGAGTAAATCTATTACAATGATTAGCTATATTGTACTGTAAAAAGACACCAGGTGTTCTTGAGATCTGTCTCTTTGCATTTCTATAAAACATGATAGTGTACTGTGAAGTGGCAAAATACCAGATGCATTGGAGAGTTTTATCCTTAAAAAGAATATCTTGCTACCACTTCATGAGTCATATTACAAAAAAAATAAAAATAATCTTATATTAGCACTACTCATATACATATGAGCAGTATGTTCTTCTATTCTTAAATTTAAGACATCCAATTTGACTATAGCAGAAATGACAAAAATGTTTAGTAAATAATAAAAAAAATGTAAGTAACAAAAAATATAATTCAATATACAATCTATATTTGAGATTGAGATGAATAGCAAAACACAGTAAAATTTTCTTCAAGGACAATTTTATTTTTTATAAATGGTACTAAGTGACATCTACTTTTCCTATTCTATGCGAAATAGATGACCATCATATACAAATACTGTATATTAAATATCCCCTCTGGAATTAGGGAGGGGATGGTTTCATCTCTAGCCCTTGCTACGAAATAATTGCAAAATAACTACATAATTGCCTTTGAAAAAGAAACACATTTTAATAATTAAGTAACAAAAATGCTCCTGAAAACTAAAAAGATGCAATCAACTATCATATATATTTACCACAATTTTGCCTGGCAATTAAATATTCACAGAATTATTTCCTTGCTTATTGGTCTGAAGATATTAAATTGTCATGTGATGCAGAATAATCAGGAAAACATGTTGACTGCATTATTCTCTTGCACATTTTGCTACTAAACTGGTGTACTGTAGAATTTAAAATATAACTTTGAATCTTAAAATGAAATTTGTAAGATTGGGAATGGCAGAGATACACATTTGTAAACAGCAATGGATCATGCCCAGTATTTCCTAGTCGAACCACAGACAACTACAATGATCTAATACATATCAATTTTACAGAAGACAATGTTGAAAAAGCACTACGCAATCTAAAACCATCTCTATCTATTGGACAGGACGGAATATGTGCCTACTTCTTAAAAAAGCTACCCACTGCCATAGCCGAACCTCTAAGCATAATCTTTGAAAAATCTTTCAGGACCAGCTCCTTGCCAAAACTATGGTCACAAGCCACGGTCATCCCATCTTCAAAAAGGGAGACCCCAGCCTAGTTGAAAATTACAAACCAATCTCCTTATGCTGCGTCACCTGTAAAGTCATGGAATCAATTATTAACCAATCCATTATCTTCCACTTAGAAACAAACAACCTACTCTCTAATAAACAATTTGGTTTCAGAAAAAAACTATCATGTAATCTGCAACTCTTACACTGCAAAAACATATGGACTACACAACTCTATCAGGGCAAAGCAATAGACGCAATCTACATAGACTTCTGTAAAGCCTTTGATTCAGTGGTACACGACAAACTACTCCTAAAACTAAAATTTTATGGTATCTCTGGACACCTGCATAACTGGATAGAAGCATTCCTGTCAAACAGACAACAAATGGTCAAAATTGGGAGCGTCCTATCAAATTCTGTATCTCTCAACAGTGGTGTCCCCCAAGGCAGTGTTCTAGGACCAACTCTTTTCATATTCTACATAAATGACCTCTGTGATCATATTAAGAGCAACTGCATTCTCTTCGCTGATGATGTAAAGCTATTCAACACCACAGACAATACTGCTACCCTTCAAAAAGACCTTGACTATATATCAGAATGGTCAAACAAATGGCAACTTCAAATCGCAACAAACAAATGCTCTATCTTACATATTTGCAAAAAAAAATATCAGAAAATAAAATACAAGCTGAATAGTCAAGAACTTGTTGATGATCCAAACTCTGTAAGGACCTTGGAGTAGTCATCTCTAATGATCTAAGTCAGTGGTTCCCAAACTTTTTCAGTCCACCAGCCCTTTGGTGCTACAAACTCATCCTCGGTGCCCCCACCCAGGGGTGGGATTCAAATTTATGTGGGTGTGACCTAATTTGAGGGCATGGCTTGCTGGTCATGTGACTGGCTGGCATGGCTTGCTGGCTGAGCGTGGCTTGCTGGTCACATGACAGGGTAGGTGTGGTTTGGTGGTCATGTGGCTGGGTGGGCATGGCCAGGTAACCAGCAAACCAAATACAAGTGGTCCTCACTTAATAGCCGGTTGTTTAGCAAGTGTTCTAATTTATGGCTGGCCTCCCCAGAGCTACTTGACCTGTTTTTGGAGTTTTGACAGCCATGCACACACATACACACACATTCCTTTCTAACCCTGCTGGAGTAGGTCATTGGACTAGAATTGGCAAACCATCTCTGATTAGATTCTAGTAGTGAATAAAATCTAATCAGAGATGCTTTGCTAATTCTTGTTGATTTGTTTTATTTTTATTTCTTTATTTTATGTTGCTGAATTGCATTGACATATGTGTCCCTTCTTGTGCACAACCCAGAAGCTTTTGTGATTCTTTGCAGCAAAAATTACCGACCTCTCGCTTCACTCTACTTTTCAAATGTGCTGCCATTGCCACGTTCTAGGTGCTGGCCCCGGAGGTCCATCCCATTGAGCCCACTGCACTGGAGGGACCTGCCCAAGCAAGTCAAGTCAATGGGGTGAGCCAGAGAGAGAAAAGAGAGAAAGAGAGAGAAGGAAGAAAAGAAAGAGAAAAGGGAAAGAAAGAAAAAGGGACAAAGAAAGAGGGGGGATGGAAGGGACAGAAAGAAAAAGAAATAAAGGAGGGAGGGAGGGAGGAGAAAGATAATGAGATATCTATTCTAGTCCAATCAACTGCCCCAGCAGGGTTAGAAGAAAGTGTGTGTGTATGTGTGTTTGTGTTCTCCTTGTAATTTACCAGTACATTTTGGTTTTCCCTTCTTCAGAATTGGTACTGTAATACATTGGGGGAAAGTAATTTTTTAGGGTGGGGATCTGGTCCAATGGATCCTGTTTAAAGCCTCAACAAAATATGAGAGCTTCCTGATAGTCTTGACCATGTTTCGTCCACAAAACCTTTAATAGAAGCCAAAGAGATTTCAATGTGGAAAAGGGCCTCAGTCTAAACTAGGCCTCATTTCAATCTGATGCACCAGGTTTCTCTCTCTCTCTCTCTCTCTCTCTCTCTCTCTCTCCCCCCTCCCTCCCTCCCTCTCCCTCCCTCCCTCCAAGACTGACGTTGCTCTACTTTCCCGATGTGCCTGCGGGGCCAGCGCTTCGAACATGGATTGATGGATGGAGAGAGGGGGGGGGGTAGGTAGGTAGGTAGGTAGATATATTGATAGGTAGGTAGGTAGGTAGGCTGGCAGACCTTTTTGATTAATGTATGGATATAGGTAGGTAGGTAGATCTATATTGGTAGGTAAATAGGTAGGTAGATAGACAGAAAGACAGGCAGGCAGGCAGGTGGGTAGGTAGGCAGGCAGGAAAGCAGGCAGGCAGGCAGGCAGGCAGAACTTTTGGATGGATGGACAGGCAGACAGACAGAATGCGACAGCGGCGGCACTTTGGGAAAGTAGAGCAAAGCCAGAGTGACTTTCCAAATTATTTTTATTTCTTTATTTGTGCCGCCGCCGCTGTGTTCGACACCATTGAGCCCCTTGCACCG